>NC_133622.1:33298324-33480012 GCF_048593235.1 Sminthopsis crassicaudata
AGTGTGTGGAAGCGAGCGAGGAAGAAAGCGGAAGCGAGTGAGCAAGCATACAGAAGCGAGCGAGGAAGAGAGCGGAAACAAGCGAGGAAGTGTGTGGAAGTGAGCAAGGGAGAGCACGAGAGTGAGCAAGAGAGCTAGAGAGAAAGTGAGAAAGAGTGAGAGAACAAGAGAGATTGAGACAGCATGTGTGAGAGACAGAGAGAGAAAGTGAGAGGAGAGAGAGAGAGAAAGCAAGAGAGGCGAGGGAGTGATAGAAGAGAGAGAAAGAGCAAGAGTGAGAGAGAGTGAGAGAGCCTGAGGGATCATGCCAGAGTGTGCAAGTGAGTTTGTGGAAGCAAACGAGGAAGCAAATGGAAGCAAGCGAGCAAGCGTGGAGAAGTGAGTGAGGAAGTGTGTGGAAGCAAGCGAGAAAGAGAGCAGAAGCAAGCAAGCAAGCGAGGAAGAGAGCAGAAGCAAGTGAGCAAGTGTGTGGAAGCGAGCGAGGAAGAGAGCGGAAGCAAGCAAGGAAGTGTGTGGAAGCGAGCAAGGGAGAGCACGAGAATGAGCAAGAGAGCTAGAGAGAGAGAAAGTAAGAAAGAGTGAGAGAACAAGAGAGATTGAGACAGCATGTGTGAGAGAGAGACAGAGAGAGAAAGTGAGAGGAGGGAGAGAGAGAAAGCAAGAGAGCGAGGGAGTTATAGAAGAGAGAGAAAGAGCAAGAGCAAGAGTGTGGAAGCGACCAAGGAAGTGTGCGGAAGCAAGCGAGGAAGAGAGCAGAAGCAAGCAAGCAAGCGAGAAAGAGAGCAGAAGCAAGTGAGCAAGTGTGCAGAAGCGAGCGAGGGAGAGCACGAGAGCGAGCAAGAGAGCTGGAGAGAGAGAAAGCGAGAAAGAGTGAGAGAGAGAGCAAGAGAGAGTGAGAGAGCATGAGAGAGAGAGAGAGAGCCAGAGAGACAGAGAGACAGGAGAGAGAGAACAAGAGAGTAAGAAAGAGAAAGAAAGAGAGTGAGGGAGTGAGAGAACAAGAGAGAGTAAGAGCAAGAGCGAGAGAGAGAGTGAGAGAGCACAAGAGATCATGCCAGAGTGTAAAAGGGAGCACACAGAAGCGAGCAAGGAAGCGAGCAGAAGTGAGTGAGCAAGCATGCAGAAGCGAGTGAGGAAACGAGCGGAAGCGAGCAAGGTAGAGCGTGATAGTGAGCTAGAGAGAGAGAAAGTGAGAAAGAGTGAGAGAGAGAGCAAGAGAAAACAAGGGAGCACATGAGAGAGAGAGAGAGACAGAGAGAGAGTGAGAGGAGAGAGAGAAAGAGAGAGAGAGAGAGAGAGAGAGAGAGAGAGAGAGAGAGAGAGAGAGAGAGAGAGAGAGGAGAGAGAGAGAGAGAGAGAGAGAGAGAGAGAGAAGAAGAAGAAGAAGAAGAAGAAGAAGAAGAAGAAGAAGAAGAAGAAGAAGAAGAAGAAGAAGAAGAAGAAGAAGAAGAAGAAGAAGAAGAAGAAGAAGAAGAAGAAGAAGAAGAAGAAGAAGAAGAAGAAGAAGAAGAAGAAGAAGAGGAGGAGGAGAGAGAGTGAGAGAAAGCAAGAGAGTGAGGGAGTGAGAGAAGAAGAGAGAGCAAGTAAGAGCAAGAGTGAGAGAGATTGAGAGTGAGGGATCATACCAGAGTATGCAAGGGAGCTTGTGGAAGGGAACGAGGAAGTGAACGGAAGCGAGTGAGGAAGCATTCAGAAGCGAGCAAGCAAACGCGTTGAAGCAAGCAAGGAAGCGTGTGGAAGCGAGCAAGGGAGAGCACGAGCCGAGCAAGACAGAGTGAGAGAGTGAGAGAGCACGTGAGAGAGAGAGCAAGAGGGACAGAGAGAGAGAGTGAGGAGAGAGAGAGAGAGAGAGAGAGAGAGAGAGAGAGAGAGAGAGAGAGAGAGAGAGAGAGAGAGAAAGGAAGAGAGCGAGGGAGTGAGAGAACAAGAGAGAGCGAGTAAGAGCAAGAGCAAGAGAGAGTGAGAAAGAAGGATCATGCCAGAGTGTGCAAGGGAGCTTGTGGAAGTGAGTGAGGAAGCGAATGGAAGCAAGAGAGGCAGAGAGAGGAAGCAAACGAGGAAACATGCGGAAGTGAGCAAGGGAGAGCATGAGGATGAGCAAGAGAGAGAAAGCAAGAAACAGTGAGAGAGTGAGCCAGAGAGTGAGCGAGAGAGCAAGTGAGAGAGAGTGAGAGAGACAGAGACAGAGTGAGAGCAAGAGAAAACAAGAGAGAGCAAGAGAGTGAGATAGACCAAGAGTGAGAGAGAGAGTGAGAGAGAGAAAGCGAGAGAGGAAGGGAGTGAGAGAGTACAAGAGAGAGCGAGTAAGAAGAAGAGTGAGAGAGAGTCAGTGAGGGAGCTTGCAGAAGTGAGCGAGCAAAGAGAGCAGAAAGTGAGGAAGCGAGTGGAAGTGAGCGAGGGAGAGCATGAGAGCGAGCAAGAGAGCTAGAGAGAGAGAGAGAGAAAGAGTGAGAGACCAAGCAAGAGAGAGTGAGAGAGCAGATGAGAGAGAAAGAGCAAGAGGGACAGAGAGAGAGAAATAGTGAGAGGAGAGAGAGAGAGAACAAGAGAGTGAGAGAAAGCAAGAGAGCGAGGGAGTGAGAGAACAAGAGAGAGCGAGTAAGAACAAGAGCGAGAGAGCGAGAACAAGCAAGCGAGAGAGTATGTGAAAGCAAGCGGCATAGCAGGTGAGAGTGAGCATCTGAGTGGCGAGAGCGAGCGGAGGAGTGTGCAAGAGCAAGCGGGGGAGCGTGCAAGAGCAAGCGGGGGAGCACATGAGAGTGAGCTAATAATTAATTTATCAAGCTTGAAAGCATTTTCTAAATTCTATGTGATATTTTTTATTGTACAAATTGTTATTTGTATCAAAGAAATTTGATTTATTGATCTTTCCCTGAGTCATCTTCCGTTTCTAATATTATTCTAATTTGTAATTTATTTTTGCCCATTTTCCCCCTTCCGAGATTTTTTCTATTTTTTTAATACATGACTTCTTCCCCATCTGAAAGGAAATTTTTCTCTGATTCTTTTAATTTTTTTTATTATTTGACCATTTGTTTTAATTTGGTACTACTCTTGCTTTAAGATTTATAAACTTTTGATTTTCACTTTTTATTACAAATAGAGGCATTCTAGATTTTTTGATAGATATTTTAGATATACTTTCTGGATTTTATGTTCCCATTATTTTTTATTGCTTTTAATTAGGAAATTTTCTCCAAGTTTTCTTATCCGTCTGCAAATTAAATATTGCTCTAGTTTTCAATTGCCTTTCTACTGATCTTCAAAATCTCTCTTTTCTTTCATGTTGGCAATGCACTCCATCACTAAGAGTGTTGTTTCATGATTCTGCCTTTTCTCATACAGTTCTTTCCATGTTTATAATCATTGCTAATTTAGTTGCATGCATAGATATTGGGAATGTTTTTACACTTTATGCAAAATAGTGTGAGAGAATGCATTCATTCATGATTTTGCAATTCTAGTCTTAATTTATCTTTTAGAAGTTATTTGAAATATTGGTGCTGTTTTGTTATCCATTTTTTATATTAAGTATGACATCTAAAGTATGCTTTAGCTATAGATTTTCCACTATCTCTGCTTCTCTAACTTTTCTATCTTAGATTATTAATAATATTCAATCTTATCTCTAATTTCATGTCATTCAGGCTTATAAATGCAATTCTTTATTTTGTTTATCTTGCATTTGTTGGCATAATGTTGTAGCATGACTTGGACCTGCAAGTACCACTGAAAAAAAAAGTTATATCAAACTTTTATCTATAACTGGTAAGAACTGTTTCCAATATTATTAGGATATATTATATCACATGTATATGATAATGCAATATATAATATATTATATATCATATTACATATGATATGCCTTATAAAAGTATCTATGTCTTCAGTTCATTTCATATGCACTTATATATTCACCAGTTTAGTACAGTGTCAAGTGCACTAAAGTATTTGCAACACTTAGCTAATTTGTTTCAATTTTTTAAACGTATTTTGCTTTCTTTTTGTTTTATTGTTATACAGTCATTTCACTCACCTTCTATACTCCAACACCCCATTTAGGTTTCCTTGGTAAAGACAGTAGTAGCATGATTTTCACTGTCTTTCTCCAATTCATTTTACTGATGAAGAAACTGAGGCAAATAGAATTAAGTGAACTACTTAAGATTGTATAGCTAATCAGTGTACCTCTTTTTGACTCTAGGCCTGATGCTCAACTGTGTCACCTATCTGTGTGACCTGACCCAGAGAAATCAGCAGTATCCTTTGCATCAAATGGATCATGTTGGAAGTTTCATGGTGCCCCATGTGTTTCTTCAACTCTTAGGGGCAGCTATATCACAATAATACACTATCAATTAACACTCAATCAGAGGTATTTCTGAAGCTCAATTCAGTCACATTTCTGTTTTAATGGTCTCAGATCATAAAAAAGTCCCCCATGTAATTCATTCTGGCAGATGTTTCCCTCCATTGTGGTTGCTCTGCTTATTCAAATGCATTTTAGGTGTTTGGATGTTAAAGGTACTCTCATGGTAGCATTAGCCATATGGTATGTCTTATATAGATGTGGTCTTGAATCCAGGAAATTTTTAGATTACAGACATTCCTGTGACACATAAAAGTTATGTGAAACAAGCTATAAGAATGCCCTGGAACAAATGCTATGTGTCAGAAATGTTACAACTTGTCTTCAAAAAGGAAAGTTTCTTATCTGGGAGTTACTAAAGCCAATGAAATCAAGATTTGTCCATATCCTCATTATATTCTTGTTGCAGGTTTTTTTTTTTAATTGCTATTTAATTGTAAAGTAAAGGGAATTCTGGATTATTAATTAACAGGCTGTGCTTGAATTGAAGCTCCTATTATCATCTTATTTCAATTAAACTAATTTTATCTTTATTTTCAGTTCCAAAATTTTTCTTTCCATCCCCTCTCTCGTATACTTGTTTAAAAAGTGAAATTATAATAACCATTGTACATATGAAATCATACAAAACATTTCCACATTAAATGTTGGATATTAAAAAAGCAAGAAAAATAAAGTGAAAAAATGCTTCTAATTATTAATATGATCTGGGAAAATTCATTGGACAGAACTCGTTTTTCTGTAAAGTGAGTGGAATACATTAGTTGTCTTCTGAGGTCCTTTATAAATGCAATTCTTTATTTTGTTTACCTTGCATTTGTTGGCATAATATTGTAGCATGACTTGGACCTGAAAGTACCACTGGAAAAAAAAAAAGTTGTATCAAATTCTTATCTATAACTGGTAGGAACTGTTTCCAATATTGTTAGGATATATTATATCACATGTATCTCTCACTCTCTAATCTCGTGATCCTGGGCTTCATAAGATCAACAAACATTTATGCAAATATTCTATGATTACTTCCTTAATGGCAATTCATTTTTAAAAGTTTTGTTGGAATTTTCTAATAATTAGAGAAGGGATTGAAATAGGTCTTTTTTGTCTTTGTTTCTCCATGAGAAGGATGTTAATGAACATGATTGTATTGAACAAACGTGTCACATGTAGATTATTATGACAAGGGTGATATTTGGAACGATGATTCATAAAGCATTCAACATCTGGCTAGTGATGGTATGGAAAAAGAAAAAATGTGATCCTGCTGAAATTCCTTAGTCATTCAATCTTCATTGAGTAAACTGTGGAGACAAGAAAATGAATTACTTATATCCTAATTAACCATTTCTTCCTAAGGTAAAAAGTAAAATGCTTTATTTTAAACACTTTCGATCTCCCATAATGTCACTATATTACTAAAAGTTTATTGATGAACGGCAGGAATAACAATTGTATTGTTAACAAATTCTTTTCCTATTCTGACATTTTAGTGAATTTGGGGTATTATAACTTGTTGTTAGATTATTCATATCATAATATGAAAAGAAAATAGCCATCATCTCTTTTATCATCTAATTTGACTCCAGGCAAAATTCTGGAATGAATTTATCACTAGACCACATTCTTCCTGACTTCTCTAACATGCCTCAATAATCTCTTCATCCTTAGAGATAATTTCAACCCCAAAATTCAGTCTTCTGAACTACCCACCCTTTGGTGTTTCTTTCTCACTGGACAGCTCATCGTGGAGTCACCGTTTAATCAGAGGACTCCAGACAGGAACTTTATTCTTTTCTACTATACTGCATTCCTTCAGAATTCCTCATCATGCCTTTAATTGAGGTACCTTCATGCTGACTTTTCTTTTTCATTTCCTTTTCTCTGTATTACTCATTAGAATACTTGCTTCTTGAGGCTAAGAATTATCTTTGTGTCCTGCTAATACCTTTATTCTCATCACTTGGAACAGTAACTAGAACATAATTAAGAAAATACCAAATGCACATTCACCTGTTGAGTTGATGGATGCATTATTTAGCATATGCTTTTTTAAGGATTTAGAATAGAATAATGACTTTGACTTTGTTTGGATTCATGGTGAACAAGTCAGGTTAGATTTATCTTTCTAAAAAAAAGTTTTTGATCCACTTAACTAGAGAAATGCTAATGAAATTGGTTACCTGGATTTCAACTAGACATTTGACAAAAATTCTCATGAGACCTTTCTGGACAATATGAAGAATTTAGGGAAGAATTATACTTATAATTCATGGATTCAGAACTAAGTGGAAGAACAGGACGAAAAGGAGGAAATTGATGGTTGAGGATTATCCAAGAGAGAGATACCCTTAATGCGGTGTTAGGGGACCTTATTTCTTGACCCCTTTTATATTTTTTTAATCCAGGACTTTACTCATGAAGCAAGACTCAGGCTTATAAAATTTTTGAATGATGAAACTAAAAGGTAATAGCTGATGCCTGTTAATGTAAGGATATACCAAGATATCAGTGGGCAAAAATAACAGGGAAATAGCTATAATTTCTATTTTTAAAATCAACTACATCCAGATTGGGTATAAGTGGGACACAATCAGACAACAATTCATACAAAAATGCCTTGGGTTTTTAATAGAGTACTAATCCAGTGGGCACATGTGTTTCTACTGTATCTTTCAGGAGGCAAAGAGGCATGCTAAATTTTAAAAATGGGAGAAATTAGATATCCATACTTTGTCAGAAGTGGTGTAGTTATTTGTGTTCAACTGCTTTGGATTTAATGCTTTAGTTTAAGCTACTAAGTTCATTTAAACCTATTACTTTTTGTTTAAACTGTAAATGAATTTAAATTTATTAATATTAAATGAATAAGTTCTTTGAGAGATTTGCTTGGAAAAGACGCTAAATTGGGACTTGAATGTGTGGAAGCACATAAACCAAGAAAATCATGAGTTTTGTAGAGTATTATTTTCCATTCCCTCGGTGCTAATAGGCAGAGTTTGTGTACAACAAGGAAAGCTTGTTTTTCTGTGCATATTCAGCTGATAATGAGTTATGAGCACATTGTTCTGATGTTTTTTGCTCAAGTTTAATTGTGTAAACTGGCATGGATCTTGTTCCTGTGCCACCTGATATTATTGATATGTTTAGCACCCCAAGCTACTGATGGCCATTACTCCTTAGTGCCAGGAAACTATTTCCCATGATATCCAAACTTTGCTTATTTCCAAGGCAAGGATTACATTAAAGACAAGAAAACAATTGATGTAACAGAAAAATAAAAAGAAAAGCCAATGAGCAGAAGTACTTGTTAGATGGAACCCAGAAGGCAGAGAGAAGACAGAAAGTTGCTTGAGATCTCCCCAATTTCCCTTGTGAAAAAAAGCATTAAATAAAGTTTCTAAACAGATTATGGAATCACAGAACCCATAAAAAGACAGAGTGAAAAGATGTTCCAGCTTAAGATAACTTAGAGAATCTTTAGGAAAAGTCTTTCTCATCTAGACAACAGGGGAGTGTAGCCATGGTTGCAGTACAGACAACGAAGTTCCCTCAGTCCTTACTCAACAGATCAGACCTGAGGCACCCAGCCTTATTGCAGAAGACAACTCAAGCCCTAGAACACCAGCACAATCATGACTAAGCTAAGCCACTCCAGCACAGTGGCTAAGCTGTCAGAATCTCAGGCCACAGTGTGGAAATCAGGGCAAGAAACTTGTGACAATGACTCCTAAGGAGCCCTAGGAGCAAAGCACAAATTTTAAAAATTAGCAAAAAAGAGATATTATGACAGAAAACTACTTCCAAGACAGGGAAGATCAAAGTATAAATTCAGAAGAGGGAAGCAATGGCAAAATTCTTGTATGTGGAGCCTCAAAGGGAATAGAAATTTGTTTAAAGCCAAAAAAAGTGCTTTTGGAAGACCTTAAAGTTATTTTTAAAATCGGATAATGGAGGCAAAAGAAAAAATAAGTTAGAGTTAAGAATTATGGGGAAAAGTCAACAACTTAGACAAGGAGAAAAAAAGTTTACTGAAGAAAACAACTTAAAATTAAAATGGGCAAAAAGAAAAAAAATCCCACTGAAAAAAACAAATTCTCTAAAAGTAGAGTGGGCCAGATATCTAAACTAGGTAGGGTGAAAACAGAGAAAGAAAATTATAGATCAATTTCCCAAATGAATAATGATACAAAAATCTTAAATAAAATATTAGCAAAGAGAGTATAGCAAGTTATCATCAGAATAATATATTATGACTACAGAGAATTTATACCAGGAATGCAGGGCTGGTTCAATATTAGTAAAACTCTTAGCATAATTGATGATATCAATAACCAAGCTAAGAGAAATCATATGATTATCTCAATAAATACAGAACAAAAGCATTTTATAAAATCTTATACCCATTCCTACTAAAAATACTAGAGAACATAGGAATAAATGTAGTTTTCTTAGAAATAATCAATAGCATCTATCTAAAACCCTTTAGCAAGCATCATCTGTAATGGGAATAAACTAGAAGCATTCCCAGTAAGATCAGGGGTGAGGGTAAAACAACAGATCATAGACACAATCAATAATTTCATCCAAGAGAATGACAATAATGAGACAACATACCAAATTTACAGGATGCAGCCAAAGCAGTTCTTAGGGAAGTTTTATATCTTCAGATGTTTACTTGCATAAAATAGAGAAAGAAAAGATCAATGAATTAGGCATGCAATTAAAATAGCTAGGAAAAAAAAAAAAACAAATGAAAAAAAAATCTCCATTTAAGTACCAAATCTGGGGGCAGCTAAATCATGCAGTAGATAGAGCACCAGCCTTGAAGTCAAGAGGACCTGAGTTCAAATCTGACCTCAGACACTTAACATTTCTTAGCTGTGTGACTCTGGGCAAGTCATTTAACTCTAATTGCCTCAGCAAAAAAACAAAAAACAAAAAAACAAAAACAAAAACCAGCAAGTCTGAAATTCTGAAAACAAAAGGGGATATTAATAAAGTTGAAAAAATTTTAAAATTATTGAACTAATGAACAAAACTAAGAGTTGGTTTTATGGGAAAAAAAAACAACAAAATAGATAAGCCTTTAGTTAATTTGATTAGAAAAAGGAAAGAAGAAAATCAAATTGTTAGTATCAAAAAAATGGTGAACTTTCCACCAATGAAAAGGTAATTAGAGCAATATTTAGGAGCTATTTTGCCTAACTGTATGCCAATAAATCTGATAATCTAAGTGAAATGGCTGAGTACTTACAAGTATATAGTTTGTTCAGATTAACAGAGGAGGAAATAAATTACATAAATAGTCCCATTTTAGAAAAACTAAATTGAAAAATGTATTAATTAACTCCCCCCCAAAAAATCTCTAGGGCAAGATGGATTTGCATGTGAATCCTAGAAAACATTTAAATGTTAAAACCATGCAAACTATTTGAAAAAAAAAAATAAGAAAAGAAAGAGTCCTACCAAAGTTCTTATATGACATAGATTTGGTGATGATACCTAAACCAGGTAGGATCAAAACAGAGAAAGAAAATTATAGACCAATTTCCCTAATGAATATTGATGCAAAAATTTTAAATAAAATATGAGCAAAGGGTTTACATGAAGGTATTCCCAGGATAATACACCATGAAAAAGTAGGATTTATGCCAGCAATACAGACCTGGTTAAATATTGGGAAAACTATTTGTATAATTGACTACATCAATAACCAAATTAACAGAAATCCTATTGTTATTTAAATAGATGCTGAAAAAGCATTTGATAAAATCCAACACCCATTCTTATTAAAAATATTAGAGAGTGTAGGAATAAATGGAATTTTCCTTAAAATGGTTAGTAGCATCTGTTAAAACTCATCAGTAAAAATCATGTGTAATAGGGATATAACTAGAAAAAGAGTGAAACAAGTTTGCCCACTATCACCATCCTCATTAAATATTGTACTAGAAATGTTAGGTTTAGCAATAATTAAAGGGAAAGAAATTGAAGAAGTTAGATTAGGTAATGATGAAATCAAATCTTTACACTTTGCTGATGATATGGTGGTATAGTTAGAGAATCCTAGAGAATCAAATAAAAAAGACCCTATGGGACATAAAGAATCAGAGCCAAAAGAATGAAAAAAAAAAATAGAAGAAAATGTAAAATACCTGATTAAAAAAAAAAAAACAAACAATTGATCTGTAATAATAGATACAATATAGAGAGTTTAAGAATTATTATACTATCTGAAAGCCAGAAGACAGAAGTTTTCAAGAAATTATTAAGGGGAATTGTCTGATATTTTAGAAACAGAGGGCAAATAATCATTGACATAATCCACCAATCACTTTTTGAAAGAAATCCCGAAATGAAAACTCCAAGGAATATTGTAGCCAAATATCAGATCTTTTATAACAAGGAGAAAATACCACAACTATTCAGAAAGCAAACATTAAAAAAACAGCAATGTTTTACTTATATTTGAATCAAGGTATCATAGTCAGTATTACACGGGATTTAAGAGTTTTGACTTTAACGGGGAAGAGGGCTTAGAACAACAAAACAAAACCAAAACAAAAAGAAACAAATAAAAACTCCTTGGGTTTTAACCAAAAATCAACTACCCAGCAAAACTGAGCATAAACTTTAAGGGGAAAGATGGACATTCAAAGAAATTGGGGATAAAAAGACTACAGTTGAATTGAAAAAGACATGGAAAGGTAAACAGGAAAGGAAAAAATGTTATTCAATAAGATTAGACTGTTTAACATGAAGACATGGGAAGATGAAACATTACTCTTGAGAAATGTATCTTGATTAGGGCAGTTAGAAGTAGAAAACAGAATCCTGCAATATGTTTTTGCAAGAAACTCCTTTGGAGCAAACATACACTGAGTGAAGGTAAAAGGCCAGAGCAGAATCTATCATGTTTTTGCTGAAGTAAAAAGTGTAAGGGTACTAATCCAGAAACTACACAAAAGAAAAGCAAAAAAAAAAAAAAAAAAAAAAAAAAAAAAAAGATTTAAATAAAAGATATAAGGAAGGAAAGTGCATCTTGCTATCATAGTCAGTGAAGATAAATGATAAAGTGGTATTTAAATAAATATATAATTGCATTTACCACCAATGAAGATGAAAGAAAAGCAATAATTAGAAGCTATTTTGGCCAAATGTATGCCAATAAATCTAATAATCAAAGTGAAATGAATGTATAGCAAGTGGTATAACATTCAAATTCTTAGAGAAGTTGAGTTACAGGAAGAAATAGATAGCAAAACTATGCTAGTATAGCACCTAAAATTTTCCCTCTCAGAACCAGATATTACAATAAATAACAAAGAACTTAAAGAGGTACATGGAATTTTAGAAAAGTGAAATATGATATACTACTGGAGAAAATGAAATGGGAATAAAAAAGAATATATCTTTTTTTCTCAGTAGTGCATGACAGCTACACAAAATTTGACTATATGTTAAGACATAAAAACCTCATAATCAAATGCATAAATGAAGAAATATATGTTCTTCTCAGTGATTTTTCTAAATATATGTAAAGATAGTTTTTTCATCGTTCATTTCTGTAAGATTTTGTTTTCCAAATTTTTCTCCTTCCTTTTCTTACTACTTCTTCCCCAAGACAAGTTCTCTGATATAGATTATACATGTACAATCCTTTAAGTTATATTTATTATGTTGTGCAAGAAAAAATTAGCTCCAAAGGGAAAAACCACAAGGAAAAAGCAAACAAAAAAAGGTAAAACATACTCTTCTTTGATCAAAATTCAGTGTCCTGATACAAATACAGATGGCATTTTCCTTCCAAAGCCTGTTGAAATTATCTTGATTCACTACAATGCTGAGAAGAGCTAAATGTAATAGTTGATCATCTATAGTCTTGCCTTTACTATTATATTTAGCTCATCATTTCTTAAAGAACAATAACATTCCATTGCATTAACATATCATAAACCATTCAGCCACTCAATTTCCAATTCATTGTCACTACAAAAAGAACTGCTACAAACATTTTGTGAATGTTGGTCCTTTCCACTTTTTTATGATTTCTTTGGGACATATACCTATTAGTGACACTGCTGGGTATGCACAATTTTTACAGTCCTTTGGATAGAGTTCCAAATTGTTCTCCAAAATGGTTGGAACAGTTCATAATTCCAGCAACAACGTGTTAGTGTCTTAGTTTTCTCACATCCCCTTCAACATTCACCATTTTTTTTCCCTATCATCTTGGCCAATCTATTGGCCATGTATGTAAGCATACCTCAGACTTGTTTTACTTTGCAAGAAATGAATAAATATTAAATATATCCATTTCAAAGCATGATTCACCAAAAGTTCCATGAAATAGACTAAAAACTAATTGGAAACAAAATAATTTCATTCTAATTACCATAGGGATCAAACAAAAAACCATTGAAATATCATAATTTAATGCAAGAAGACAACTATAATGAGACAGCATCCTAAATTTTGTGGGATTAAGCCAAAATAGTTCTTAAAAGAGATTTCATTTTTCCAAATGATTACATGAATAAAATAGAAAAACAGGAGATGAATGCATTGGGCATGCAACTAATAAACCTAGAAAAAACAAAAATCTCCCATTAAATACCAAATTAAAAATTCTGAAAATTTAGAGATTAATAAAATGTAAACTAAGAAAACTATTGAACTAATAAATAAATTGAAAACTTCTTTTATGAAAGAAATAATAAAATATATGAAACTTTGGTTAAAAAAGAGTAAAAAGAGAAAGAGAAAAACCAAATTACCAATACCAAAAATTAAAAGGGTGAAATCATTACAAATGAAGTGGAAATTAAAGTGTGATTAGGACATATTTTGCCCAAATGTATACCAATAAATCTGACGATCTAAGTGAAATGAATGTTTATGGAATTGTAAATTTCCTAGATTAAAAGAAACAAGAATAAAATACTTAAATAACCCCATTAAAAAAAGAATTTGAAGCCATCAGTGAACTCCTTAAGGGAAAAAAAAATATCTAGAGTAGATGTATTTCCAAATGAATCTTATCAAATGTTTAAAAAACTATTAAATTCCAGTACCATTTAAAATATTTGGAAAATAGGCAAAGGAGTCCTGCCAAATTCTATTTATGATTCAGATATGGTGCTGATACCTAAACCAGAAAGAGCCCAAATAGAGAAAGGAAATTATAGACCTGTTTCCCAAAAGATTATTAATGCAAAAATTTACATAAAACATTAGCAAAAATATTTCAGCAATTTATCACAAGGGTAATATATTATGATCAAATGGAATTTGTACCAAGACTAGATAAACTGTCAGCATTTATACTATAACAATATCATTGTATCGATAACAAAAGTAACAAATCATATGATTATTTCAATAGATGCATAAAAAGCTTTTTTGACAAATTGCAGCACTTATTCTTATTAAAAATATTTAAGAGCATAGGAATAAATGGAGTTTTCCTTAAAATAACAACCAGCATCTATCTAAAGCCATCAGCAAGCATTATCTGCAATAAAAATAATCTGTAAGTATTCCCAGTAACATCGGGGTGGGAAAAGGATGACCATCATCTTCACTATTATTCAATATTGTTCAAGAAATTTTAGCTTTAGCAATTAAAGAAGAAAAAGAAAATAAAGATATTAGAATAGGAAATGAAGAAATAGTTATAATTCTTTTCAGATGATAATCTGATGATCAATTTAGAGAATTCTAAAACATCAATTAAAAACTACTTTAAATACTAATTTTAGCAAAATAAATTCATATAAATCACCAGCATTTCTGCACATTACCAACAAAGACAGAAGCAAGAATTAGAAAGAAAAATCCCATTTAAAGTAAATGTAGACAACATAAAAAGAGGGATACAAAGATAAAGTCAGGTACTGTATGAACACAATTACACTTTTTATATAAAGTCAGATATAAATAATTGGAAGAAAACTGCTCATAAATAGCTCTTGACAATAAAATAACATATTGATTCTACCTAAATTATCCTACTTTTCAGTGCCATATCATTTAAACTATAAAAATTATTTAATAGAATAGAAAAATAAGAAAATTCATCTGCAAGAACAAAAGATCAAGAAAATCAAGAGAATTAATGAAAAATGCAAGCAATGTAGCATCACTATACCAGATGTAAAACTTTTTTTTTTAATAAAGTAGCACTCATTAAAACAATTTGGTATTTGCCAAGAAATAGAATGTGAATCAACGAAACAGGTTAAGCACGCAAACCATAGTAGAAAGTGACTATGGTAATCTATTGTTTGGTAAGACTAAAGACCAAAGACAAATTCACTATTTGACAAAAACTAGTGGGAAGCCTGGAAAATAGTATGGAAGCAACTATGCAAAGACCAACATATTATATACTATCTCAAGATAAGGTTAAAATGAGTACTTAATTTATACATAAAGGGTAATACCATAAGCAAATTAGGAAAGCAAGGAATAGTTTACTTTTCTGATCTATAGAGGAGAAAGGACTTTTTGAACAAAAAGAGAAAGAATAAGAAATACAAAATGGATAATTTTTGTTACAGTAAATTAAAGTTTCATCACATAAAAGAAACTTATGCAACCAATATTAGAAGGGTAGCAGAAAGCTGGAAACCATTTATTTACAGCCAGTGTTGCTGAAAAAGGCCTTATTTTTAAAATAGACCACTGAGTCAAATTCATAAGAATATACTTCATCATCTAATTGACAAATGGTTAAGGGACTTTAACAGGCAAATTTTAGAATTTTAAGAAATTAAATTTATCTAAAGTCATGTGAAAAAATTTCTCTTCCTCACTATTGATTAGAGAACTGTAAATTAAAACAACTCTTCTATGGGCCAGAGCTTTAAACAAGGTGCTAATGCTTATGTACTTAGTTCACGCCTTTAAAGGAGTTCACACATTAGTCCATACATTCACACCTTTAAAGAGCATATATAAGGAGGAGTTCACAAGCCTACTCTTGGACTTCAGGTGATTCACAAGTCAGAAACCCACAAGCCCACTCTCTGGGAGGAGGTGTCAAGATTCATTTCATCTTCCACCTTTGTACTGGCTGGAGATTCAGAGGGAGCTAGAGGCTGAAGCTGGAAGAGAAAAAGAACTAGCAGCAAGAGCTCTAGGAACCAAGGAGAGAGATAGGCCTCTAAGAAAGTAAGGGGGTTATTTTGAAGGAGACAATAAAGGATCTGAACTTTTAGCTCCTGGCTGCATTTGAAGTGATTATTGAATTGAACTGTAACTAAGGCTGCTTCCAGAAGCTCCCCAAGAAACCTGCTCCCAGAGAACATTATATTTTATTTTATGTATTTATTTATTATTAATTTTATAATTATAATATTTTTACAACATTATCTCTTGTACAACCTTCTGTTCCGAATTTTCCCCTCCTTCCCTCCACCCCCTCCCCTAGATGGCAGGCATTCCCATACATATTAAATATATTATAGTATATCCTAGGAACAATATATATATATATATATATATATGTGCAGAACCGAATTTTGTTGTTGTTGTTGCAAAGGAAGAATTGGGTTCGGAAGGTAAAAAATAACCTGGGGAGAAAAACAAAAAAAAAAATGCTCACAGTTTACACTCATTTCCAAGTGTTCCTTTTCTGGGTGTAGCTGATTCTGTCCATCATTGATCAATTAGAATTGGATTAGCTCTTCTCTATGTTGAAGATATCCACTTCCATCAGAATACATCCTCATACAGTATCATTGTTGAAGTGTACAATGATCTCCTAGTTCTGTTTGTTTCACTCAGCATCAGTTGATGTCTCTCCAAGCCTCTCTGTATTCCTTCTGAGAACATTATATTTTAGAGAAGAGAACATTACATCTCTGAGCTATCACCTCACACCTATCAGATTGGCTAAAATTGACAGGAAAAAATGATAAATGTTGAAGAGATTTTGGGAAAAATGTTGCATTGTTGGTGAAGTTGTGAAATGATCTGACCATTCTGGATAACAATTTGGAATCCTGACAAACAAACTATAAAAACTGTGTTTATCCTTGGATGCAGAAATGCCATATCAGATCTAGATGCTAAAGAGATCATAAAAAAGAGAAAATGACTCACTTTTACAAAAATACTTATAGCAGCTCTTTTTGGGATGGCAAAGAATTGGAAATCAAAGGGATGTTCATCAATTGGGAAATGGCTAAACAAGTTGTGGTACATGAATGTAATGGAATGCTATTCTATGAGAAATGATGAACAGGCAGATTTCAGAAAAAAATGGGAAAGAATTGTATTAACTGATGTTTATTGAAGTGAAATGAACCAGGACATGATACACATTAACAGCAACACTGGGTAAAGAACAACTCTGATAGAGAAATGCTCTTATCTAAGACAGTTCCAAAAGAGTTGTGAGGGAAAGTGCCATCCACATTAAAAGGAAAAAATATTGAGTCTGAATTCAGGTGAAAGCATACTATGTTTTTACTTTTTAAACATATATTTGATTTTTTTGTTGTTGCTTTCCCCTCCCCCTTTATAGTGATTTTTCTTTTTTTGCTCTAATTTTTCCTTCATAATACGATTAATATGTTAACATAGGAGGAAGTTGGAACTTAAAATCTTACAAAAATGAATATTGAAAAACTATTTTTACATGTATGCACTTGAAAAAAATCTATTGATGATATATTGTATTTAGGTGGGGTTGGCAGAGAGAACTTGAAGTATTGAATTACTCCCAGAGGCAAGCAGGGAAGGACACTAATGGATTAAACCTTATAAACAGATAAACCTTATAGTCCTGCATTCTATAGAGATTTTTGGTAGCTCCATTTTGCTGTGAACAGAGTCAAACCCTTGAGGTTAATTTTCCCCTTTAAATCTATTTAAATCCCATGCCGTCTTTGCTGAATCCCTTTTGGGTAAGCCCACTATGGCATTCTGCCTCATGGTATTTTTCTCCTCACCCTTCATCCATGCCTCAAGGTATCTTTCCTCCTATTCCCCTCCCAGGCTCCATGGTGACTTTTCTTTCTCATTTACCTCTTTCAGGATGCTAAATCCTTCCATGGATTTATCCTGTCTGCAAATGGAGTACTTCCACCTCATAGAATATTCCTTTCATGGATTCTTCCAAACTCTTTTCCTTGGTAACCTTATTGCTCTATTTTATATTTACCATTTCTGGTGCCTATTGTATCTCTTAATTTTATCTGTAATCTGTTTCCCTAAATAAACCTATCTTTTGCCAAAGAGAATGGCCATTGTGAATTTGTGACATGACTGAACTCCAACATTTGATATCTACATCAATGTCATTATTTGGGGATAACCACAGTTCCACCAACAATGTATCAGTATCCTAGTTTTCCCACATATTCTCCAACATTCATCATTATCTTTTCCTGTCATCCTAGCCAATCTGACAGGTGTGTAGTGATGTCTCAGAATTGTCTTAATTTGTATTTCTCTGATCAATAATGCTTTGGAACACCTTTTTATATGATTAGAAATAGTTTCAATTTCTTCATCTGAAAATTATTCATTTGACCTTTTGTCAATTAAATAAGAGCTTGATTTCTTTTAAATTTGAGTCAATTCTCTATATATTTTGGAAATGAGGCCTTTATCAGAACTTTTGAATGTAAAAATGTTTTCCCAGTTTATTGCTTCCCTTCTAATCTTGTCTACATTAGTATTATTTGTACAAAAACTTTTAAAACAATATCAAAATTTTCTATTTTGTGATCAGTAATGATCTCTAGTTCTTCTTTGTGTAATTCCTTCCTTCTCCACAGATCTGAGAGGTAAACTGTCCTATGTTCTTCTAATTTACATATAATGTAATTCTTTATGTCTAGATTTTGAATCTATTTTGACTTTATCTTGGTATATGGTGTTAAGTGTGGGTAAATGGCTAGTTTCTGCCATACTAGTTTCCAATCTTCCCAGCAGTTTTTGTCAAATAGTGAATTCTTATCCCAAAAGCTGGGGTCTTTGGGTTTGTCAAACACTAGATTGCTATAGTTATTGGCTATTTTATCCTGTGAAACTAATTCATTCCACTGATCACCTACTCTTTTTCTTTGCCATTACCAAATGGTTTTGTTGACCACTACTTTATAATACAGTTATACATCTGGTATAGCTAGATCACGTTTGTTTGATTTTTTTTATTAGTTCCCATGAAATTCTTGACCTTTTGTTCTTCCAGATGAATTTTGTTGTTGTTTTTTCTAGGTCAGTAAAATAGTTTGTTGAGAGTTTGATTGGTATAGCACTAAATAAATAGATTAGTTTAGGGAGTATTATCATCTTTATTATATTTGCTCGACCTATCCAAGAGTACTTGATATTTTTCCAATTGTTTATATCTGACTTTATTTGTGTGGAAAGTGTTTTGTAGTTTTGCTCATATAGTTCCTGACTTTCCCTTGGCAGATAGATTCCTAAATATTTTATACTATTGGTATTACTTTAAATGGAATTTCTCTTTGTAACTCTGTTGAATTTTGTTAGTGATATATAAAAATGCTGATGACTTATGGGGTTTATTTTGTACCCTGCAACTTTGCTAAAGGTGTAGATTATTTCTAATAGCTTTTTAGTAGACTCTCTGGGCTTCTCTCAGTATACCATCATTTCATCAGCATAGAGTGTAATTTGGTTTCCTCATTACCTACTCTAATTCCTTTAATTTCTTTCTCAACTCTTATTGCCAAAGCATTTCTAATACAATATTGAATAGAATTGGTAATAGTGGGCACCTTGTTGTACTCTTGATCTTATTGGGAATGGTTCCAGTTTATTCCCATTACATATGATGCTTACTGATGGTTTTAAATAGATGCTACTGACTATTTTAAGGAAAAATTTATTTATTCCTATACTCTCAAGTGTTTTTATTAGGAATGGATGTTGGATTTTATCAAATGCTTTTTCTGCATCTATTGAGATAATCATATATTTTTTGTTAATTTGTTTATTGATATAACCAATTATGCTAATACTTTTCCTAATATTGAACCGGCCCAGTATTCCTAGAATAAATCCTACTGGGTCATGGTATTATTATCCAGGGGATGCTTTTCTGTAATCTCTTTGCTAATATTTTATTTAAGATTTTAGCATCAATATTCATTAGGGGGATTGGTCTATAATTTTCTTTCTCTGTTTTCATCCTACCCGGTTTAAGTATCAGTACCATATTTATGTCATAAAAGGATTTTGTTAGGACTCCTTCATTTTTTCAAATAGTTTATATAGTATTGGATTTAATTGTTCTTTAAATGTTTGTTAGAATTTACATGCAAATCCATCTAGTCCTGGGGATTTTTTTTTTTTTTTTTTAGTTTGTTCTTGATTAATAGCTTGTTCTATTTCTTTTCTCTAAAATGGGACTATTTAAGCTATTTACTTCCTCCTCTGTTAATCTGAGCAACCTATATTTTTGTATGTATTCCTCCATTTCACTTAGGTTATCAAATTTATTAGCATAAAGTTGGGCAAAGTAACTCTTAATTATCACTCTATAATTTATTCTTCATTAGTGAAAGATATCCCTTTTCATTTTTAAGACTAACAACTTGATTTTCCTTTATCTAATCAAATTTACTAAAGATGTATCTATTTTGTTGTTTTTTTAATAAAATAAATTGTTAGTTTTATTTATTAGTTCAATGTTTTTTTTTTTACTTTCAATTTTATTAATCTCTCCTTTGATTTTTAGAATTTCAAGTTTGATATTTGATTGGGAGTTTTTAATATGCTCTTTTTCTCCTTTTTTTTTAGTTGCAAGCCCAATTCATTGATCTTCTCTTTCTCTATTTTATGCAAGTAGGCCACTAGAGATATAAAATTTCCCCTTATTACTGCTTTGACTGGATCCCACAAATTTTGGTATGTTATCTCATTATTGTCATTCTCTTGGATGAAGTTATTAATTCTGAGTATGATTTGCTATTTCATCCATTCATTCTTTAGGATGAGATTATTTAGTTTCCAATTACTTTTTGGTCTATTTTACCCTGGCTTTTTATTGAATGTAATTTTTATTTCATTGTGATTATATAAAAGATGCATTTCCTATTTC
This sequence comes from Sminthopsis crassicaudata, assembly GCF_048593235.1. NCBI lineage: Eukaryota > Metazoa > Chordata > Mammalia > Dasyuromorphia > Dasyuridae > Sminthopsis > Sminthopsis crassicaudata. The sequence goes on from NC_133622.1 coordinate 33,318,778, forward strand.
TGCCTTTCTGAATTTGATTTTGAGGTCTTTATGTCCCAATTTTTGTATAGATTCCATGAACTGCTGAAAAGACTGTATATTCCTTTCTGTCTCCATTCAATTTTCTCCAAAGATCTACCATATCTAACTTTTCTAATATTCTATTTACCTCTTTAACGTCTTTCTTATTTACTTTGTGGCTTGATTTATCTAGTTCTGAGAGTGCAAGGTTAATATCTCCCACTATTACAGTTTTGCTGTGTATTTCTTCTTGCTGCTCTCTTAACTTCTCTTTTAAGAATTTCTGTGCTATGCCACTTGGTGCATTTATATTTAGCATTGATGTTGCTTCTTTATATATGGTATCCTTTAGCAAGATATAGTTTCCTTCCTTATCTGTTTTAATTAGATCAATTTTTGCTTTTGCTTGATCTGAGATCAGGATTGCTAGCCCTGCATTTTTTTTTTTTTTTTACTTCACCTGAAGCATAATAGATTCTGCTCCAGCCCATTACCTCAGTCTCTATCTATCATTCTGCTTTAAATATGTTTCCTATAAACAACATATTGTAGGTTTCTGGCTTTTAATCCAATCTGTTATCTGCCTCTGGTTTATGGGAGAGTACTCCATTCACATTTATGGTTAAAACTATTAAGTGTGTATTTCCTGCCATCTTATTATTTCCAGATTATATTTTTCTCTTTCCTTTTCCCCTTACCCCCCTCCCCAGTATTAGACTTATGAGTACCCCTTGCATCAAGTAGCCCTCCCCTTTTAGACTCCCTCCCCCTTTCTAATACCTTTCCCCTACTATTTCTGTATTCCCTTCTATTTAGCCTACCCTCCCCTTTCCACCCTTCTCCTCCCACTTTTCAATAAGGTGATAGAAGTTTCTCTATAAACCAAATATTTCTAATATTTTCTCTTTGAGCCACATCTGATGAGAGTAAGATTCATATAATGTTCATCCCTCTCCCTTTTTTGCCTCAAATATAATAAGTTTTCTTTGCCTCTTTGTGAGATGTAATTTCCCATATTTTACCTCCACTTTCCCCTTTTTCCAGGACAGTCACATCTCTACCTCTAATTCCTTTTTTTCAGGGAGTCCAATAATCCTTAGATTACTTTTTCCATTTACAAATTCTGTTTTCCTGGGAGTTATTTACCTTTTCCATTTCACAAATTCTGTTTTCCTGGGACCTGTTTTCTTTTTCCACTTTATCAAATCCTTTTAATTCGTTATATGCCTTTTCCAAATCCTCTTGCAGAGTTTTCCTTTCCCCATTTTTCTTCTAGCTCTCTTTTAAGATCCTTTTAAATTTCTTCTAGGAGAGCCTTGTGTGGTGGGAACCAGATTATATCTTCCTTTGGGACTTCACCTGGAGACAATATGTTTTTAGTCTCAGGATTTAAAATCTATTTTCTTTCACCATAGAATTTATCTATGGTTACAATTTGCTTTGTCTTTTTACTCATTTAAAAAAAAAAGTTGGGATCTGCTTTTAGGGCAAGGAGGTTCCAAGCTTCCTCTGCAGATACCAGGAAGCTAGAGCAGCTGTGCTGGGATCATGCTGAGTCACCCCTGGGGCTGGGTGGGCATGGCCAGCTCCCCTGAGAGTCTGGCCTTTTGGGATTCACTCTTTTTGTGTTGCATGTTTTATAACTTCTTTGCTGATCTACTGGCTTACTCCCAGGGCAGAGTGGCCAACACTGTGGTAGAGTCCTCTCTGTAGATTCTCTTCCTGGTGGAGATCGCCCCATCCCCAGTCTGCTTAACTTGCACTGGCCCCTGTGCTCTGACTCTCTGTTTGTGCCTAGCCACCTTCTCCCCTGTCTGTGTGCGATTAAGACAGACCTTTTCTGATGATTTTCAGAGTTATCTTCTGCTGTTACTTTGCTGCACTCCCAATATTCGTGGATTCTACCAGTCCAGCACTAATTTGGAGGCTGGATTTCATAATTAGTGTGAGGGTAGTAGGAGAGCTCAGAAAGAAACTTGTGTCCTCTCTGCCATATTGGCTCTGTGCCCCTCCAAACAAGTTTTAGAAACCATTCTCTCCCCCTCTTTCTTTATGTTCAAATTCTTTGAAATGTCATTTATGAAAACTTTAAAATAAAACATTTATAGCCTAGAAAATAGGCACTCAAGCAAGAGAAAGGATTAAAGAAGCCTCAATTGTTTAAGTGATAGAAATAAAATAGAATCAATTGGAAGCTCTTTTCAATTCATGTAAACAATGGAAATCTAGAAATGAAACTACTTTAATTCAGCTAATAGCATTTAGTGAAAATAACCTATTGAAACACTGAGAAACTACAGTTTTAAAGAAACAAATTATTGAAACAAAAGAGACTGCATAAAAAAAACATTAAGCAGGAATGAGCTAATAAGAAAACATTTGTTATATTTGTCTTTTTTGTTTTTCCTGAAGGTTTGGCAAATCATGAATTTGGAGAAATATTTTCATTAATCATATGTATAACAACAAAATGGTCCAGAATTATAATATTTGAAATAAATCTTTATGTTTATGCTTAAGCAAAACAGCAGGAATACAGTATAAGTTAGAATGTAGAATAAGAATAAATTCGATTATGTTTGTTGTTGTTGTCTTTCCACAGAGTCATAAAGAGAGGATCAGAGATTTTCAGGGAAAAGGGGACTTGAAGGTCATTATAACTAATGGAGAAAAGAAGATAATTGCCTTGCCCAAGTTGCCAGCTAGTTTCTGTAAAGCACAATCAATTGAGGTATAGTTGTATAGGACTTGAGATTTCCAGAAAGCTTTTCTATTTGAAAGATTATATAGCAGGGTGAATAGAGTACTAGTCAGTCATTCAATAAATATTTGTTAAGCACTTACTTTTGACAGGCACTATGTAAAGTACTTAAGACCCAAAGACAGCATGAAAAGAATAATGTACAAGCAAACTAAGCACAGAATAAATTGGGGATAATCAGCAGAAGGAAGTCAATAATATTATGAGGTATAAAGACAAGCTTCCCATAGACAATAGGATTTTAGCTGGCCCTTGAAGGAAACCAGAGAGGCTGGAAGACAAATGAGGTGGGAGAGCATTCTAGGCTTGAGGGGCAGTCATGCAAAATCTCCAAAGTTGGGATATGGAGTGTCTTATTAAAGGAACAGCAAGGAGGCCATTGGATGGAAGGGAACATGTGATGTGTGTCTGTAAGGGAGGTGGTGACCAGCAGACACAAAGGGCTTTGAACACCAAGGCTTAGACCAGGAAAAGGCAGTTAAGTTGGTCTATGTCTGGATGTGCAATGTTTGAGAATTTTCTCATTCTCTCCTTATCTACAAAATAGAATAGTAATAGATTCCTTCTACATGGTACAGAGGATAGAGTCAGTCCAGGAATCAGAAGGAGCTGGGTTCAAATGTGGCCTCCCACTAGCTGTGTGACTCTGGGCAAATCTCTTAACTCTGTTTGCCTCAACTTTGCTACAGTTCTTAATAATTTCCAACAGCTTTTAGTTGATTCTCTATCATATCCTGTTCAAAGAATGATTGCTTTGTTTCCTGACTGCCTATTCTAATTCTTTCAATTTCTTTTTCTTCTTTTGTAGCTATATTTAACATTTTCAGTACTATTTTGAAAAGTAGTGGTGATGATGGGTACCTAAGACTTACTGAGAAGGCTTCTAGCTTTTCTCCATTATAGATAATATTTGCTGATGGTTTTAAATAGATACTTCTTATCATTTTAAGGAACACTCACTTTATTCCTATGTTCTCTGGTGGTTTTAATGGGAATGTTTGCTATATTTTGTCAAAATTTTTAAATTGTATTGAGATAATCTTGTGGTTTCTATTGATTTTGTTATTGATATGATCAATTATGTTCATAGTTTTCCCAATAATGAACCTGCCCAGTCTTCTTGGTATAAATCCCTTTGGTGATAATGGATAATCCTTATGATATAGTGTAATCATCTTCCTAATATTTTGTTCAACATTTTTGCATTGATATTCATTAGGGAAATTTGGCTATAATTTTCTTTCTTTGGTTTGGCTCTTTTTAGTTTAGGTGCCAGCACTACATTTGTGTCATAAAGGGATTTAAATTAGACTCCTTTGCCTATTGTTCCAAGTTGTTTACATATTATTAGAATTAATTGTTCTTTGAATGTTTGATACAATTCATTTGTGAATCTATCTGGCCATGGGAATTTTTTTCTTAATTCATTAAGGGCTTGTTATTTATTTTTCTAAGATGAGTTTATTTAGGCATCCTATTTCCTGATCTTGTAATCTAGGCAATTTATATTTTCATAAATTATCATTAATTTTCCTCAGATTATCATATTTGTTGGCATATGATTATGTACAATATTTCCTAATGATTGATTTAATCTCTTCTTTATTTGTAGTGATTTCACCCTGTAAATTTTTGATACTGGATATTTGGCTATCTTCTATTTTAATCAAATTAATCAATGGCTTACCTAGCTTATTGAGTGTTCCCTATAAAACCAGCTCCAAATTTTATTTATTAGTTTAACTGTTTTTCTTTTTTTAAAATTTTAATCATAACGATCTCACAAGAAATTGTTAGGATTTCAAATTTGTTACTCAGTGTGGGATTTTTAATTTGCTCTTTTTCTTTTTTTTTTTTGTTTGTTTCATTTTGTTTGTTTGTTTTAGTTTTTGTTGTTATATGCCTAATTCATTGATCTGTTCTTTTTATATTTTGTTGATATTAGAATTTAGAGAAGTAAACCTTTCAATAGTTATTGATTTGGCTGCATTCCATAAGTTCAACTTATTTTTTAGAATTAAATTACTTCCAAATGATTTTAATCTATCATTTCATTACTCTTTGTTGAATATAATTTTGTTGTATCATAATACAAAAAGAATGCATCTAGTTTTTCTGTCTTTCTATATTTGATTTTAAAGTTTTTATGCTCTAAGACGCGGTCAATTTTTGTATAGATGGCATTGCTGCTGAGAGAAACAAATGGTATATTATTTTCTGTTCCCATTCAAATTTCTTCCAAGATCTGTCATATCTAACTTTTCTAATATTCTATTTACTTTCTTAATTTCTTCATTGTTTATTTTTTTTTGCTTATTTTGAGTTCTGAGAGAGGACAGTTGAGGTTTCCCACAAGTATAATTCTGCTATCTGTTTCTTTCTATAACTCATTTAACTTCTTCTTTAAGAATGTGTATGCTCTACCACTAAGGCTATATTTTGCTTTATTTAATATTGATTCATTGTCTGTGGTAACTTTTAACATAATATATTTTCCTTTTCTATCTCTTTTAATTAAGTCTCTTTTTGTTTTTACTTCACCTAAGTTCAGGATTGCTAACCCTGCTTTTAAAATATATACGTTTACTTCATAAAAAGCATAATAGGTTCTTTTCCAGCCTTTTACTCTGTGTGTGTCTCTCTGCTTCAGATATATTTCTTACAAACAACATATTGTAGGATTCATCTTATTTTTCCTCCTGTTTGACCTCTATGCTTTCACTATTTCCTTCCTCACCAGAGTTTCACTTCTGCATACCACCTCTTCCAATCTACCTTCCTTTCTATCAGTACCATCTACCCCTTTGCTTCATTTCTTCCTCTTCTTCTTTCTTGTCAGGTAAGATAGATTTCTATATTTAACTGATTGTTTGCATTATTCCCTATTTTAGCCAATACTGAGGAGAATATTGTTTGAGAGATGGCCATTAACAACCCTCCCATCCTCTTCTCCATTGTAATAGGCTTTTCATACCTCTTCATGTGAAATAATTTATCCTGTTCAACCTTTCCCTTTTTTATGCATCCACTGTACTTCTCTTTTTTTGTCATTTAATTATTTCTGTCATTCTCTCAAATTTCCCATGTATTATACCATCTAGCTATGTATATTCTTTCTAATTATACTATTATTATAAAAGAATTATAAAGATCATCTTCTGATGTAGGAATATAAAAAGTTTATATCTATTGAATCCCTTATACTTGTTTGTTTATTTTTGCCTTTTTAAAATTGTCTTGTGATTTGATATTAGAAACAAAATTTTTGGTTTAATTCTGGTCATCTTATAAAAGCTTGTAATTCTTCTGTTTCATTGAATGACCATTTCCTGCCATGATGTATTGTGCTGATTTTTGCTAGGTAAGTGATTCCTCATTATAATCCTAGATCCTTTGCCTTCCAGAATATCATCTTGCATAACCTCAAGTCTTTTAATGGTACAGTTTCCAAGTTCTGTGTAATTGTTATTAGTTTTCTAATATTTGAATTTTTGTTTTCTTTCTGGCCAGTTGCAGTATTTTTTCCTTGATACAATTGTTCTGAAATTTGGTTATAATATTCCTAGGAATTTTCACATTAAGATCTCTTTCCTGAGGTGATCGGTACTTTCTTTCAGTGCCTATTTTGCTCTCTACTTCCTGGATATCAGGGTAGTTTTCCTTAATTTTTTGAAAGATGTTGTTCACATCCTCCTTTTGATTATGGCTTTCAGGTATTCAGAGATTTTAACATTTTCTGTTCTCAATCTATTTTTTCAGATCATTTGTTTTTCTCATGAACTCTTTTACATATTGTTCTATTTTTTCATTCTTTTAAATGTGTTTGATTGCTTTTTAATGTCTCATATAGTCATTAGCTTCCACTTGATCAATTCTAAGTTTTTGGGATTATTTTCCTCAATTAGTTTTTGTACTTTCTTTTCTATTTTGCCAATTGTACTTTTTATGGAAGTGTTTTCTTTAGTACATTTATGAATCTCCTTTTTGATTTGTTCAATTCTGCTTTTTGAGTACTTGTTTTCTTTTTTTTTCAATAGTATCTCTTTTTTTTTATACATCTCTTGCATTACCCTTATTTTTCTCTAAACATTTCTCCTATCCTTTTATATGATTTAAATTTTCTTTTAAAATTCTTTCATGACTTCTTTCTTCCCTTTTTTTTCCCCTTGGGATTTTGCCCATCAGAATTTTTACATTGGTGTCCTATTCTGCTTTTATGTCTTGATTTTCATTATCACCATGTTAACTTTTTATGATCAGATTTTTTTACTCATTTTTGACCTTTTTCCTTTCTTTTAAATTTGCACGCAGTTTCTGTGGTAGATACTGCCTTAGGCTTCTTTTGTCAGGACCCTGCCTCTTTACCTGGTATTGTCTAGTTCTGTGCTCAGAAGGTGACATGTGGTGTGATTCGCGCCACTGGAAGCCACAGGCTGCTGACCACTCACCTGGTGCTGAGCCAGGTGTCTATCACTGCCAGGTGGGATGTGCTGGGACTGCTGGGTATATCTTTGTTACCCCAAGGACACACATGAGGTTCCTGCTGCTGTGGCTGCTCATTTCCCCAAGGCTAAGCTGAAACACAGTGAGCCCTGGTGCTGGCAACTGCTTGCTTATTTAGGTAGGCATAGGATTGACTTTTGTTTTTTTTTTCCCTTGGCCTACACTGAAATGCATGGAGTGTGGCTACTCAAGATGACCTCTCAGAGGTCATTCTCAGAGTAGAAGTCTGCCCATTCACCTGGCATGTGGATCATCCAAATGCTGGCATTTACCTGCTCCAGTGCACTTAGGATCTACTAGTGGTTTGAGAAGATAGGGCTTTCTACTGGGTTACTAGGAGGCTTTCTGTTTTGTTCTGTGCTCCCCTTTACCTAAGTGAGACAGACTTTTCTTCCATGTTTCTTGGGCTCAATGATTATTTCAGGGGACATTTTTTTTATGGTTGTTTGGAAATGAATATGAAGAGTTATAATGATTTGCTGCCTATTCTGCAGATGCAGATATGCATCTTGGTTCTCAGCAATATCCATAATTTGTTTTAATTATGGATTGTGGTAGGGCCTCTAAGTTTCTTTGCAATGCTACAATTCTGTGGTGACCTGAAATTTAAAAGTGATTCCACTTTAAGCCAGTCCATTTTGTTGAATCTGAGGTCTTAGGGGACCTGAAGTTACAGGCATCTAGCAAGCAGATGATAATGTGGGATTAAAGTTTAGGAATGAAAATAGGTTAGGATTAATAAATTCAATCTGTAAGGAGAGACATGATGATTGAATTTGTGCAAGCTGATAGAGAGAATAAAGCTTAGGCCACTGCACTGGACTGAGTTTTGGCAAACACCCATGGTTTGGCATTATGACATGTATAAAGATGCTACATGATGGACTTTATTTTATTTTTCCAATGAAAATCATCTTCAGATTGAGGTCTAGAATAATTGTGGTTATTGGATATTTAGAGCCCATGATGAGTAAACAGATGGTAAGAAACAACATAGGTGGCCTTAATTAATCCAAGTTACCAGGTCTGGATGAGTTTGGGATACTGAAAGCTGTGGACATGATTGCTGTCACATCTTTGAAGAATTCAATAGAACTGAAGAGGTGATTTTGGATAGGAAATGAGGTTAAATTTTGCAAACTGGGAAGCATGTAGCCTCTTTAAACTGCAGACTAATGAGTTTTTCATCTATTCATTCTTTATTACATTATGGAAAGAACTTTTTTTCATTTCTTTTTAACATGTTAGAAGGAAAGCAAAGCTAACTATTTTAGCATATATTCAAAAAGGAAGAAAAAATATTTCCAAAATACCTCTGTTCTTTTATTGATAAATTACTAGACTGGAATATGGAATATCTCATACTTAGTAAACTTTTAATTATGTACAAAATAAGTGGATATATCTTGTATCATAGCATGCTTTCTTGAACATATGATTTGTTCATAACCTAGAACTACCTACACTCATGTCCCAAAAGATATTAGGAGTGTGCATTATTATTAAAGAATATGGTAATGCATGTGCATTCCCAGCACCATGGTCTAAAAATAAATTCCTAGACAATGTAGATCTTAAAGGGCAGTTTGTAACTATGCTCAAAAAGTTATCAAACTGTGTATACCCTCCAGAATGGTTGGAGCCATTCACAACTCCACCAACAATGCATCAGTGTCCCAGTTTTCCCACATCCCCTCCACAATTCATCATTATCGTTTCCTCTCATTCTAGCCAATCTGACAGGTGTATAGTGGTACCTCAGCTTTGTCTTAATTTGCATTTCTCTGATCAGTAATGATTTGGAGCTCCTTTTCAAAGAAGTCGTGCTGTTTCCTAGAAGCTTCAAATTGTGCCCAAGCAATTACCAATAGACCTTTAATGCTTGTAAGAACATGCTGCGCTTTGGCTGCTCTGTCTGATTCACCTCCATGGAACAAGAGTCATCATCATGCTGCCCAGTCGAGCCTTACTTGGTTTCATTTTATTCAGTTTCCTTTCCTCTCTGCTTGGTGAGCTGGAAGGCAAGTACCAAACTCCTCCAATGACTTCCTTTGTAGAGGCAGAAACTAGACTCTCAGCTCACCCGATGTTTCCTCTGTTCCTCTGCCTGATTTCACCCCCATGGAACTAGATACTCCATGCTAGTTGTCCCACAGTTATTTCCCATATACACATTCTTGCTTCCTTTGTGTGTCTCCACCCATTAGAATGTAAGCATCTTGAGGGCAGGGGCTACTTTTCTTTTAATTAATCATATCTCCAGCTTTTAGCACAATGTGTGGCACATAGTAGGTCTTTGATGAATGTTTATTGGGTCAGACTGAATTATTCCTAACACTATTCGAGATGATAGGAATACAAGGGAAGTCCAAACCTTCAGAAACTTTCCTTGGGGGTAATACAAGGGACTTCCTGGAATGTCAAGGTATTGATTATCTAGTAGTCCCAAGTGTGTTCCAATTCTGTCATGTTCAAAGCTTTCAGAGGGACAACATATCATGAGAGGAACTTAGTAGAATGTTGGAATATTGCCTAAACTATGGTCTTAAATTTACTTCCATTCTGAAGAGCTATTTAATGTCCAAAAGAACAATGGACTTGAAGCCAGGAAGAGTTGGGTTTGAACCTTGTCTTGGACACTTGTCATGTGACCCTGGACAGGTTATTTCATCTTCCTCTGACTTAGTTTTTCCATCTCTAAAAAGAAGAGGTTAGACTTAATGATTTATAAAGTCCCTTCCAGATTGCGTAAGTGTGCAGAATGATGTGCTGCCAAGTCTAGACCCTATGGAAAATGGATCCTGCTGGAAAGAAAGGAGATTTTCTGACTTAGATTAGTAAGAATCTTATGCTTTCTGAGCTTCTGTGAAACCTTTTCATTTATTTTTCTGTAAGACCAAAGTAATCTTATGGCTGAAGATGTATATGTTAAAATCAGGGCTTATCCAAAAGCCAGATGTCCTGTTATCCATATTTGTAGAGTTTTTGTCTCGGATTGTAGAAGAAACTTCAAGTTAGGGCAGTAAAATAAAGGGCCTGACTATTAGAGAGGTTGTTTTCACTTACCAAAATAGGACCTAAGCCACATATGACCAAAATCTAGGGTACTGAGTCATAGCTAATTAAGTGAAATTGCATAAGAAGATTTTGGCTTAAGGTAAGGAAAATCTTCCTATCAGAGCTATTTAAAATTAAAATGAATTACCTCGGGAGAAGTAATGGATTCAACCTAATTTTCTATTTCTAAGCAAAGTTAGAGCTTTGGACTGAGCAAGATCAGTTCCAAAGTCCCTTCCAACTTTGAAATCCAAAGTTTCTTATTTAATTCTCTATTACTCTATATCCTTATTATGCTTTCCAATTTCTCCCCACTGTCAAGGGTGGTATACCCTTTGTTTATGTATAGGACATATGGCCTACTTTGCTATATAGCTATTTAATGTTCTGACCATCCTTATTCCTATAGAAGAATGCAGTGAAATAAATGATCAATAACATTGAAGTCAAGAGACATTTGAGCCCAAATTCCACTTCTCAAACTGAATGACCAAAAATAAGTCATTTAATCTCTCAGTTCCTCATGCATGATGACAACACGACCTACCATCTTGGTTTGGTTAAAAAGATAAAAAGCAATTAATGTTTTTGGATAGTCTTAAAGTGTTCTCTAAAAATCATCTTAAGCACCTTTCTTCTATTTCTTCTTTCTCACAATGTTGCTGGATATTAGCTTTGGCTGCTCTGCCTGATTCACCTCCATGGAACAAGAGTCATCATCATGCTGTCCAGTCGAGCCTTACTTTGTTTTATTTTACTCAGTTTCCTTTCCTCCCTGCTTGGTAAGCTGGAAGACAAGTACCAAACTCCTCCAATGACTTCCTTTGTAGAGGCAGAAACTAGACTCTCAGCCCATCCCATGTTTCCTCTGTTCCTCTGCCTGATTTCACCCCCATGGAACTAGGTCTTCTAGATTTGTGCCTGGTCTTCTAGATTTCTACTTTCTTCCTAACTCTTATTTGATGCATAGGGATGGTCTACCTAGTACCTAGTCTGCTTTATTTCATTTCAGGCGCTTGATATTTTCCAATAGAAAGTCTTTTGTATATGATTTTTAGAGGTGTCAATATGATTAGAAAAGGAAAAAAAAAGCTAAAGCTGTTTTAAGCTGAAGAATCTAAATTACTTTTTCTTTTCTTTATGCAAACCCTTTTATCGAACATCAAATAATTAGTTCTGGGAGAGCTATGAAGCTGAATCACATCAAAAATTAGATCTATATCAATAAGATTTTTGTGAACAGATATTTACATGTTGACAATGACCTAGGTAAATGATAAAGTGTATTGTTTGATGAAAGGATTATAATCATCTTGACTTCTTTAGATAAATGTATAGTAAGTAGAGTTGACTACATTGATCACTAACTGGAAATTCCTATTAATTCCCAGTATTCTGGCTGCTATTGAGGGAGTAGTTATTTTGGCCAACTAGCAGCCTTGGTCTCTAAGTTGGGCAACCTTTCTAAAGGAAAGATATCTCACCCTAAACATTTAAACTATCAGCAGATGAAAGGAAGTAGATCATTTATATTAAAAGTCAAAAAAGCTACTTCTGCACACTTACAGAGTTTTTTTTTTTTTCTTTTGGAAGGAGAAAAAGCAATAAAATTTAGAAGAAACCCTGAAGTGACTTCATAAAGCCTCTAAAAAGAGTCACAGGTTCATCTTAACTGTGTGCTTTAAATCCTTGAGAAGCAGCATACTAAATAGCATTTTTTTTTTTTTATAGGCAGAGATCTCTGGGTTAAATACCATCACCTATCTGCTTTCCAATTATGGGCATGTCACTAAACCTTCTAAGTTTCAATATTCTCATCTGTAAAATGGAGATAACACTTCCTACATAAGCTTTTTTATAGAGTCAGTGAGGCTCAAATGATACAAATATATATAAAACACTTTTTTAAACTTTATAGCCTTATTTAAATAGCACCTGGGAAAGACAACATGCCATATTAGACAAAGAGATGCCCTTAGAGAGGGCAAGTCTCACTTCTGTCATACATTGACTATGTGACTCAGAAGCCATTTTACTTCTTAATGCTCTAGAAGATAATCAGTTGTCAGTTCCACCCCCTTTGGAAACCTGCATTTATCTTCTAGAAATTCCCTATGTAAATGAAATCATAGGTCAAATCCTTTTGTTCCTACAAATGCCAATTACTACTTCTATTATTCCTATTATCATTATTGCTACTGCTGTTTGCTATTACTTCTTACTACCACTACTACTACTGCTGCTGCTACTACTACTACTACTCCTACTCTATAATGCTTCCTCTTCCTAATAGCTGAGATAATTCTATTTATGAAAAAACACAAAACAAAGGATAGATCCTCTGGCACAAGAATGCTTTAGCTCACCTTGTATCCATTTTTAACAAAAATATTATATAGTGGTAAAAAGAATGAAAGAATGGATTGAGAGGCATAAGACTTACTCAGCTTTGACATTTGTTAGCTGTGTACATCTGGACAAATCCCTTCACCCTTCTGACCCTTGGTTTTTCTACCTGTAAAATGATCTGATTACAAGAAATGTAACCAGTAAGTTCCTTTGCATTATTAAATAGCCAATATGTCATGTATATAGTAAATATAGAGAAGCTTTGATCCTCTCTAAAATCTTGATATATGAAGGATTTACTAATAATGGAGAAATCCTACTAATGCTTCAGCTCATGGAAAATATTCTAATGATTATACTAATGCTCCTCAATAAATTCATTGACATGGAAAATATTCTGATTACACTAATGCTCCTCAATAAGTTAATTGAGAAGAGGCCTGCTAAATCACCTGTGCAACAGGTGAAGAGCACATGTTGCTATAATATGACGTGTGATTAGCTAGGGAATGCACTGAGTCACTGTATCAAGAAATATATATATTTGGACAGGAACTACAGAGTATATCCGAACTATAATGGGCTGAGTTGAAAATTAAACAATAAGACATTAATCTAGATTATATGTGGAAAATTGTTCAATACTTTTGGTATGCCAGAGTTGCTCATGACTAAAATAGCCAAATTTTTTAAGAAATACGTTTTCTTGAGGATGACATGTAACTGAAGATCATGGATCCTCTGACTCTAAAAGAATCACAGATGATAACAGACCTGAATAGTAAAGATAACAGGTCCAAATGATCTTCACCAGATTTCCAATAAATCTTACATGTGAGAAGGGGGAAAACATCATCATATGTAAGCATGGTAAAGAATATGGAAAATGTAATAAAAGTTATGGATTTCACATGGCCTAAGTATTTCATTAGGCTCTGTGAAATGTTTAAATATCTTAAAGGTTTTGAGTAGAGTCTCTATAAAAACTTTATAGAAACCCATGCACAGTGATCACATGGAATGAAAAGGCCTCAGTGCAAGGAGAGCCTAATGAAATGGTAGAAATCATTCTGTTGAGATATAATGATTGCTGGGAGGTTTCAAGTTGGATAGCATCATCATCATCATCATCATCATCATCATCATTATTATTATTATTATTATTTTTTTTTATTTTTATTTTGCACTAATGCAATTGGGGTTAAGTGACTTGCCCAGAGTCACACAGCTAGGAAGTGTTAAGTGTCTGAGACCAGATTTGAACTCGGGTCCTCCTGACTTCAGGCCTGGTGTTCTCTCCATTGCATTACCTAGCTGCCCCAAAACACATTCTTAAGAGAAAAAAAAATAGATTAAAAATTCACTGGTTTCTATACCAAAGTTCTAAAAAATCTCTGTTGATATTTTGAGGATACAAAAAAAAAATCCTCAGTTCTCTTTCACAAATGAAACACATATTATTTTGGATTGAATTCTACAGCATTCAGTAATTCTCTTTCAACTTTTTTTTTTTTTTTTTTTCATTCCTTTGTAGATCATCAGTTTTGCACTTGACCTAAAATCACGTCAAGCAAAACTATTTGTTATGCATATTTGGTCTTCCCTTCCTTTATCTGGCCATATTCACTGAAAGGACAAAAATATCTAAAACAAAACACATGAAGTCATAGAATCCAGGATGTGAAAAGTACCTTAGATGGCATTTACTCTTCTCATCCCAAAGAAAGATTCTGCTTTACAATATTTCCAACAGTTGACCATTCTAGAGGCCATTCATCTCACCACTGTATCATCTTTACAGCTTTTTTTGTTTTGTTTTGTCCTCCCCTCATCAAATAATTCTAGAACTTATTTTTCAACTGCTCTTTTGCTTCTATTACCCCACAACTGGATATATATTTAACTGTATAAATATTTCATTATTTGATAGCAAGAAATGTTTTATTTTTGCCTCTCTGTTACATTTAACAGAATTCCCTGAACATAATGGGTATTTAATAAATATTTGTTAAATTAAAAATCCTTTGGTCTATAACTTCCACATTTTGGTTATAGTTTTGTTTTACAGTTCCCAGCAAAATAATTCCGATTAATGTTCCTATAAAAATTTTTGATGGTGTCTCTATAGTTGCCTTGTTCTTAGTTCTTCTCTGGTTGCCCTACATCCCTTTAATGGTTTTTAGTGTTCACAAGATGTTAGTTGTCATTTTCTTGGAAAATACTCCAGGATTTCAATGCCCTTTCAGAAATATGTTGTCTAGAACTTAATGAAGCTTTTCAGATGTAGTGTGATAAGGCAAAATCACTTGAATGATAACTTCTATTGTTTTAAATACTACACATCTTTGATTTTCCAGTTTACATTTATATTAGCTTTTTTTGGCTACTATATTACATATGTGTATATGCACATTGTACATATTTCAATATGAGAATACCTATATATACACATAAATAATGTGTTGGATAACTTATTCAAATTTATCTTATATATTTGAAATGTTAACTAAAAAAAACTCCTTTATACATTAACCATATTCCAACTATATTTTTCTGACTATAAGAATAACTCTCACTCCAAAAAACTAATTTTTTAAAAATCTGGCATGCATGACTTACTGTTGATAATTCCCTGCCTGACTAATATCTTTGATTGCATATATTAAATGTCATTCTTTTATTAATGCAATCTTGAATATTAGTGAAAATTGAACTGAAATATCTAGAATCATAGGTCAGGAATGGGAAGAGACCTGAGAAGTCATTGAAACAATCTCTCAATATGGAGTTATACTGGCTTATCCAAAAACATGAAGGAAGCAAGCATCAGTGCTAATAATTGGTGCTCCATACACAACACTTATTCCACAACATCATTTGGTCTCAATGGACTAATGTTTGACTAATGTTTGAATGAACCTTCTTCCTCTTTTCAATACTGGGACATGTTTTTACCTCCAATCCTATTTTCCACACTTATTCAAAGTTCACTAAAAATGGTTCTGCAATAATACCTACAAAATCTACTAGTTCCCTGGGATATAATTCTTTCACATGTAATGATGGTAACTCCCTGAATTTTAGTACCCCCATTTCCTACTTTTGTTCTGTCCTTGCAATGTAAAAGTCACTCTGTTCCATGGAGGCAAAAAGGAATCCAATAGTTCTGTTTATGCTCCTTCAGTTAACATTATTGTCTCCCACTCTAACATATAATCTATCCTGTCTTGTTTTTTTTTTTTTTCTTTCCCCAAAATACAGGTAAAATAGACCTCTCATTTCCATTTTCATTCATTTCAAAACTCAGTCCAATCTGAACTAACCTTCTTGGCAAGATTCTCAGAGCACTGTACCTTTCTTTTGGTTTCACTTTCAATTATTTACCCTTGCTTTCATAATCTGCACATTTATTTTTAAAATTTTATTTTTTGATGAAATCTCAGTAGAGCTACATTTGTCTCTTTGGTAATTCCCAACTTTTAATTTTCATTTTAATAATTTAAGATAGTGTCATAAAATTTTTATTTTTAAACGTCTTCCATTATTCTTCAGTCAACTTTTCAAGTAAATCTCAAGTCCATGAGTTTCTGTCCCCCTTTGAATTATTTTGAAATCTATGGTGTAAGATGAGCATGCAATATTTTCCTCCTTTACATTGCATATTCTTGTGATGGAAGATGTTCATATTCTGCTTCTAACAAATACTGACTGAAACCCTGGGCAAGTTATTAAGGCTATTCATGTTCCAGGAATCTCTAAAAGATTTTTTATAGCCATTCAGTTTTAGATATAGTTGCCTAACCAGTAGCTCTTTACACTGATAAAATCAAAATGCCTAAGTCTCTCTTTTGTTTGTTAGTTTTTGTTTTGATTTGGGAGCAGGATTGGGAGTCAGAGCTTCTATTCCATTAGTATAAGAAACTCCTAATGAAAATGTCTTTTTTTCCTAGTAAATGTATTTATTCTTAATACACATTGCTTTATGAGTCATGTTGAGAGAGAAAAATTAGAACGAAAAGGAAAAACCATGGAAAAGAAAAAAAAAACAGAAAAAAAAGGAGTGAACATAGCATGTGTTCATTTACATTCAGTTTCCTCAGATCTTTTTTCTGGATGTAAATGGCATTTTCTATCCAAAGTCTATTGGGATTTCTTTGGATCACTGAACCACTGAGAAGTTTTTCATAGTTGATCATTGTACATTCTTGCTGGCATCATGTACAATGATTCCTGGTTCTGCTTGTTTCACTCAGCTAAATTATTTTATATGAATGTAATGACATATTATCATTATTATTGTTGTTACTGTGGCAGTTGGAGTTGAGTAACTTACCCAGAGTCTTACAGCTAGAAAGTATTAAGTATCTGAGGTCACATTTGAACTCAGACCCTTCTGACCATTGGGAAGTGCTCTATTCCTTGCACCATCTAACTGCCCTTAATGAGAAGTTCAAGAAGAAAAATTAAGATGAATCAAGTACACTATCCTACTATGATCATAGAATCTCAGAATTGAAAGAATTCTTAGAGTCCACTGAGTCTAAACAATATCCAACCAAGAATCTCTCTAAAACATTTTGAGAAATGGTAAACCAATATTTATTTGAATACTTCTGCAGAAGAGGAGGCTTCTCACTTCAAAGATAGATAATTTCACTTGTGCACAGCTTTAATTATTACGAATCTTTTCCTCACATGAAACTACGATTACCCTTCCATATAACTTTAGTCCATTCCTTTTAGTACTAACCTTTAGATTCCAGCTGAATAACTCTACTCCTTTTTCTTCTTTAGGAAGAAGTATGGTTTTTGTTTTTCACTTAATAGCAATTTTAAAAATCCAAAGCTGTCTTAAAGAAAAATTCTTTCACATAAGGATATTTAAGATATCAAAGTTATTCTGGTTTCTCTTTGCTGTGAAATATACTAATGGTAGAGATGTGCATGAATACATATAAAGACAGGAAAAGGAACAAATTTAAACTCAATAAGAGAAATTTAAAAGCATTTCTTGCTTTTGTTATATACTGGAATGATAGATGTGGATTTGTCTCATGATATGTTTGAGATGCATTGCACCATAGTTCTCCTGAAAGCACAGAAATAGAGAAACATTGTGTGCTTCCCTTCTAGTCTTGAGATGCAATGTTGCAATGATTTGTGATATACTGGGGGGGAAAAACAACAACAACAACAACAAAAAAAAAAAACCCCTTTTGGCTAAACTTCCTTAAAATGAGAGAATTAATTTTATTTGTGCTACACTAAAGTTGTTAGTAGAAAATAGTTTACTGCTTGTCACCAGTAACTGCTGTGTATTGAAAGCTATTGAATGGTCACTACATTTAATACATAAAGTAGATTCTTGTGAGTCAGCTTTCTGGTCCACTAGATGACAATGCCTTTTGAAGTTGAAATGTTTATGACAGTAACTAGAGTATTTTGCTGTGTCTGATTATATCAATGCATCTGTTACAGGTTTTATATCATCTTCTTTATGACAGATTTATTGAACAGCTGAGGAAATTTTGGCATGAAGACTTTAGCACATATTGATTTAACTGAAACATTAAATATGGATGCTTATGAGTCTTAATTTTTATGTCATTTTATTCAGAAGCAAATATAAGTTTTTAAAAATGCTGAAAATAAAATTTTAAAGTTTCTGTTCATTGCCAACTGCAGGGGTTTACATAATCATGACACTAGTTACATGTCCCACTGAACTGGTGCCTTTTTATTTTATTTCTGAAATGTTTCTTTCCTATATACTACATGTTTTAGTTAGTTCTCCCCAAGCTCTATATAATGATGAACAGCACCAATATTCTACTTCATAAACTTCATAAAAGTTTATCATGGTTTTATCCTAGTCTTGTTTTGCCCTATTCATTTTCTAACTTCCTGTGTAGATCCCAAACTTTGCTATCTTGACTTTCTCAGCTTTCTTTTTCTTTACCCTTGATCTAGAAAATGCAATGTCTATAACATATCACCATTTAAATTTTTCTGTGTCTATTACTGAGTTTCTTTTCTTTACAATGAGGTATAAGAACATGTGATAGCCAACAGTTACAAAACATTATGATGAAAATAGAAGCCAAGTCCCACCAAATATAAACATTATTAATCTGAAACATACATCAACCTTCAAGGAAGCAAAATTATAAAGGGGGCAAGGAAGTAATGAATTTAGTATTTACATATTAGTAAAGTCAAATATGTGTTTTGTTATGTGACTTGTTAATATGTTGGTTCAATTTATTTAGCTTTTTTATTTATTTACTACAAAGAAAAGTTCCTTGAGACAGAAGAGGCAAATGATAATGTCAAGAAATTACTAAGGTTAAAAATTAGTTATTTTATTTTTAGAACCATTATCTTAGAGTCCATCCTGTTCCAACATTTTAAAGAAAATAAAACTAGGGAGACCCAAGTTCTCAAAAATAGTAACTTTGGTGATTTGAATCCATATCCATGGTTCTTTCCACTATATCATTAATTTGCATATCACTTTATTAAAACACAAACAAATAAACAACTAAGATATTCCAGGAAAAGGAGGAAAGGAGAAATGGTGGGGGAGAGGAAAGAAGGCAAACAAACAGAAAAAATAAAGAAAATTAAAGAAAGCAGGGAGATGAAGGAAAGGAAAAGGGGAAAGGGGAAAAAGAGGGAGAAAGGAAAAGGAAGAAAGGGAGAAAATGGAGGAAAATAAAATGCAAGGAAAGTAGGGAAGAGTGGACAAAAGGCAAAAAGGAGAGAAAAGAAAGAAGTGGAGAAGGGGTAAAGAAGGGACAGAAAAAAAAAGCAAAAAGTAAATAAACAGGAAGGGAGAGGAGGGAAGAAAAAAAAATAGAGATGTCACATGGTATAAGAGAGCATCTTCTACATTAGCATTCTAAATATCTGTGTTCAAACTACTCTTTCATTTCTGATTTGTTTGATATTTGGCAATTTATTTACATTCCTCTGGAGCTATTTCACCATTTTAAAAAATGTAACAAAACTAGTGGGGTTTATCTCTAAGTTTACTTAAAATTTAAAATTTATATATTTTGGTTGTAGCCAATAGTTTGTGAGATTTATCAGAGGTTTATTCAGTGGGAAACTAAAAACTGCAAGTAAAATCTATCAAAATTTTGTCCTGTTATTTCTGTTTGAAGCATCATTTTTGTTAGCATTTTTCTGTATCTTGTTTATAGTACTGTGTTCTTTGAGTTCACAAATGAAAGAATCTAGGAGGAGTAACATGGCTCCATTTTTCTGACTATTTGAAAATTTTAAAGGCAAAACAGAGTAATTCCACTTGACTCTAGAGTCTATTTGGTGAATAAGTAGCCTAGAGTATTTACTGCAAAGATGTATTTTATTTTCTCATGTATATTCCCATAGTCTTTTTAGCTAATTTAAAAAGTAACCTACTTCTTAGAATGAAAAAAAGTATATGTGTGTCAATCATGCAAAATATTTTCATTACTTGAACATCTGTAACATACAAAATAATTTAGTGATTTTTTTCATAGATTTGCCAAACTTCATTTCATAAATTCCCTCTCATTGCCCTTCTTAATCTCAACAATATAAAGCATTATCCCAAGCTGGAAGAATAATTTGCTTGGATAAAAAGGAGATAAAATCCATGACTATGATCATGAACATTGCTCTATCTTCTTCACATTCATATTTCCTCTAAACTGAAGCTAAAGTGAAACCTGTTGTTACAGATGCTGTCAGATACTATTATATCTTTTCTACACAGAACACAGCAGACCAGCCTTTCCTGAAGAGTTACCTGGTGAGCAGGATTTTGTAGATTCTAATCATTCCAGTGAAATTTCTTTTAAAAAGAGTAAACAGTTCTATCCTCTTGGAACTGTAAAAAAGAAGAAAGAATTAGTATGAATGAAGCTATCATGAATATGAAAATAGGTACAAGATGTATGCAAAAAGGTGATAACAAACAAATTAGGGGAACATGGAAAGTATTTCCTTTCAGATCTATGGATAAGGGAAGAACCAAAACTGATCAAATCAAGCTTCAGGCAATGCTCATTCCCCTCCCTTTTCCCCCTTAATTGTAATAGGTGTTTTGCTCTTCTACATGTGAACTAAATTGTCCCATTATACCTTCCCTTTCCTCTTTTTCAAGCACAGACCTTTTTTTTTTTCTATCTCCTAATGTCTCTTTCTTTGATTTTATCTCCAGTCCATTTAGAACCACACCTTCAGTCATATTATATCCCTCCTCTGTCTATCCCAGTGACAGATATGATTTTCTAAGAGTTTTATATATATATATATATATATATATATATATATATATATATATATATATATATATGTTGTTTTCTCATCTAGGGATGTAATAAATTTAACCTTTAAATTATACATAGATAGATAGATAGATAGATAGATAGATCTATATATATATAGATCTATCTATCTATTTATCTATATATGTTTTCCCCCTATGTTTATATGTATTACTTCTGTTTACCTTTCTATGCTTCTCTTGAGTCCTATATTTGTAAATTAAAATTTCTGTTTAGTTCTTTTTTTTTTTTTTTTTTTTTTTCAATAGAAACAATTAAAAGTCTCTTACTTTACTGGAGCTCCATCTGCTCACCTAAAAGGTGATGCTGAATCTAGCTGCTTAGTTAATTCTTATTGTAACCCTAGGTCCTTTGCTTTCCAGAACACAGTATCCCAGACCTTCTTATCCTTTACTCCAGATGCTGCCAGATCCTGGGAAATCTTGACTGACATTTTTTGATATTTAAATCATTTTTGTTTGGCAGCTTGCAGTATTTTTCCTTGATGTTGTAGTTCTGGAGTTTTGCAACAATGTTCCTTGGGGTTTTCCTTGTGGGATTTCTTTCTGAAAGTAATCAATGAATTCTTTCAATGGAAATCCACTGTTTCTGGAATATCAGCACAATTTTCCTTAATTATCACTTGAAAAATGCTATCTGAAGAGGGGACCCCAGAATCCTGAAAATCCTTGGAGAAAATCTTCAATTTTGCCTCAATAAGAGATACTGCCCCAAGTCTTTTTCCTTTAAATGGATTTAAGTTTTGACTGCTTGAGGGGGGAATGAGGAGGAAACTCCAAAACTCTGAAAAATCTTTAAAGGAGAAAACCTCCTTGGACTCTGCCTCAGGGAGGGGACTCCACCCTAAGCACAAACAGTTTAATCTTTGTTATCTGGGTGGGGATGGCTCAGTCCCTAAACCCATTGAATTCAATTCAAATTCTAACCCTGGCTGAAACCCAGACAGGAGCCAAAATGGGACTCCACCTACAAGCCCCCTTCAGCTTGTAGCCAAAGCCCCTATTATAAAAGAGCTAGACTGGAGCCCTCTCTTTGCAGAGGGTCTAAACATGCCATCCCCATGACTGGCTCCAGACTCTCTGCCCACTGGAACCCTGGTTCCGGTGCCCTCTTATCTCTACCTTCAACTTTACTAATTAGACTTTAACTTTACTTCCAAACCCCAAAATAAACCTCTTTTTATCAATTTAAGTTTTTGGATCTGTAAATTCCTTTATAGAGGACTGTTGTGCTGCCACTAGACCTCATATTACTCTGTATCCTTGCACTGAATCCAAAGGGGTTGCAGGGGAGCTCCATTTGACTCCCTGTACCCCGAACCTGCCACTAGACCTCAATTAAACCCTAATTTAATTTAGGTACCCCATAAACCTCATCACTATCCAAGCTTTTGTTATTATTATTATTTTTTGGTGATGGCCTTTAGATAGGCCGATAATTTTTAAATTGCTTTTTCTAGATCTATTTTTTGTTCCACTGTTTTTCCAAATGAGATGTTTTACATTTTCTTCCATTTTTTTCATTATTTTTCATTTTTTTGACTGATTCTTGCTGTCTCACAGAGTCATTAGCTTCTACTTTTCTTATTCTAGTTTTTAATGTGTTATTTTATTCACTTAGCTTTTATTATCTCTTTTTCCATTTAGTTAATTTTACTTTTTTTAAGAAGTTTTTTTTTCAAACAATTTTTCCTTTGTTTTCCCAGCTGCTGACTTTCTCATTCATTCCTCTCATTTGCTTTCTCATTTTTTCCTACATCTCTTATTTGACTTTAAAAGTATTTTATGAGTATTTCCAAGAAGCCTCTTTCAGCTTGAGATATATTGATATCACTCTTTGAGATTTCTTCTATGTCCTCATCTGAATTTGTATTTTGGTCTGCTTTGTCACCATAGTCTCTTTCCATGGTTAAGCTTTTTTTCTCTTTCTTGCTCATTTTCTTTCCTTTTCTGTTGGTATTTCCTCCTTTTTAAAATTTTATTTTGATGGTTGAGCTCTGCTCCTAGAGCAAAAGGGTCCCAAGCTTCCTGTGCAGCTCTGAGCCTTGATTTTGAGCACATGGGTATCATATGCTTGCAGAAAGTAGCTTTGTCTGCTCTTTTCAGGAAACAGCATGGTTTCCCAGAGTCTGCCTTCTGAACCGGGACTGGGAACTGTCCCACTGATTTGCTCCTCTACTGAGTCAAGACTGAGTTGTTTAGTTGCTGATTTGCTCTGATTGATATTCTCTCACTGGCTTTCCCAGAATCTGTCTGAGCTGTGCTGAACACCCTTTCACCCCAGTGAGAATGACATTTCTTGGAGTTTTTTCAGTCTGTCTTGAGCTGGAGAGTGATTTCATTCCATTAGACTCTGTTCAGAAACTTGGTTTCATGTGGTTTCCAAGAGAAACTGGGAGAGCTCTAGCTGCTTCCTGGCTTCACCCTGCCATCTTAGCTCTACCCCCAGAAGTCATATGAGTCAATTTTTAAGTGATAAATGCTAAAAGATTTTAAAAGGCAATTTTCAGAAGAAGAAATCAAAAGAATGAAAATTACTTCTAGACATAGGGAGAAAAGAGCTCTAAGTCATTATTTATATTAGAGAAATGTACAATTTGAGGTACCAGAGGATACCTATCAGATTGGCTTATATGATATAAAAGGAAATAACAAATTTCAAATGAGATATGGAAGAATTGAGTGAATAATGTATACTTGGTGGAGTTGTGAACTGATCCAACAATTCTGCACAAAAGTATTTATAGTAGTTCTTTTTGAGGTGGCAAAGAAGTAAAAATTGAGCCATGCTCATCAAAATTGGAAAATGGCTGAACCAAGATATTATATATAATTGTGATGGAATACCATTTTTTTTTCAATCTAAAATGGTAAATCAGATAGTTTCAGAAAGAAAAAATAATGACACATATATGACTTATGGAAAGTGAGGCAAGTAGAGCCAGGGGGACACTATACATAATAACAGCATTATTGACTGATGATCAGATGTGAATGACAGCTATTTTTAGCAATATAATGATCCAAGATATTTCCAAAGGAATTATGATTCCTTTTACTTCCAGGGAAATAACTGACAGAGTCTGAGTACAGATTGAGGCATTTTTCCATTTTATTTTCTTTGCTTTCATTGGAACATGGCTAATAGGGGAATATAGGTTGTGTGATTTCACAAGTACCATTGATATCACACTTCTTGTCTTTTTTGATAATAAAGAATGTAAGGGAGGAAGGGGATTCATATCTCAAAGACTTTAAAAATTAATCTAAAACCATACAATAACTTTAAAAAGAAAAAAAAAAAAAGCAGGGAATCTTAGACTAATTCCCAGATTCTTTGAGAAAGTATAAAATTAGTTAAATATTTACTGAAGTGATCCAGGTTTGAGTTTTGCTGTTATAGTAATGGTGAAAATTTCACTTTTGAAATATATCTTTGGCTATCTAACTTAATAATAATTTAAGATAAAACAGATGAAATTAAATAATTGACATCAAGTAACTTGATAATTGAAGTTTCAATTAACTTGAGGAATGTACCTTTGTGCAAAATAGGTCAGTAAAATTGTCCTAGATAACAATTAAAGTAGAGGTTATAACTTCATTTTTTTAGATAATCTGAAAATCTAGCTCTTTCACAATCTTGAGATTTTGAAACCAAAGCATTATTCGATTTTTGAAAATTGCCACTTGTTACTTTAATACTTACAATTTCCTGGAGAGCCCATATTTTGATAGAGAGCCCATTTATTTCATTTAGAGCCATATATACAGGATAAGCTGTGAAGAATGAAAATTATTTTGAGGGGAAGTGGAAGGCCCAAAGTAAAATATTGGCAAAATCTAAAGCTTATTTTATATCATTTTCTTTGATCACAATTACAGGGTAGTTTTCTCTTATGAGGCAAATTATGATTTTTTTTCTTAATCTCCACTGAAAGAGAACTATGTCCCTCTATAGCTATAAATGACAAGAGTTTTTCATTGCTGCACATTTTCCTTAGTCTTGAAAATAAATCATTTAACTTAATGGCAACTTTCTGAGTCTCTGCACTGTCACAGATTCTTGTTACCACATTCAGGTCAGGCTTTCCTTATCTTTTTCAACAAGCAGATTGCACAGAACATACTTAATTTAGTTTGAAGCATGACCACACTAGTATCACTTACTACTAGAGGTTAGTAGTCTACTTTCCATTGATCTGTTGAGTTAAGGACGAGGAGTCATTTTTCTTGATTTAGAAAGCCTCTTCTTCATAGTTGAATTAATACATAGATGAATTGCTGATGCAGAAATTTGCATAGCACTTCAAAGTGCCTTATACATTTTTTCAAGCTAAATAATCCACAAGCTAGCCTAGAAAAAAATGAACTTATTTCTAGCATTTTATATTTCTTAAAACTGCACCTGACAGTTGCAATGCTTTTCCAAGGACACCATTGGAAGCACAGCCATAAGCCAGCATGAGAATGCAAACCTTAGGCTCAGATCACTGGATAAGAAATGCCAAATTTTTGATAGCAGATTGTCCTGTATTTAAAATAAAAAGAGTCTTTTCAATGCATATGAAAAAAAATGTTTTGTGATACCTAAGATATTCATAAATTAGTATAGTTTATGAAGTTTATTGGGCCACAAACAAATAACTTAGAAAATGGGACCACAGGGTGATTCTGCATCCTTTTCATTTTTCACAGCTATTAGGAGAAACTTAGAGGCAGAAACAGTAATTAGTGAAGATAATACATATTCTGGGAAGCAGAGCTGGGATTTCAGATGACTATTATGGTTTGTTTAGGGCAGGCTTTATCATTATTTAAACAAGACTGTTCACTACTGATTCCTTTGAAAAATTAAAAATTTGCACAAATCAATTCAGGTTAGCTGTAGCAGCTGCCAGTATGACAGACTTCCCCAGTAACACACAGGACTAATGTCTTTTCCACACTTGGAGGGGTGTTCCCATGGCAACCATAACCATAAGCATTCAAATGAAACATTTTCCCCCTCCAAGATCCCCTCCCTCATTTCCCTTGCCCTCCTCCTCCTTTCCCATCTTTTGACATTAAAGCAAATTATTTTTTCCAAATGCAGTACCTTGGTTTTTAAGGAGACTTAAATGTGCCAATTGCCTTAGCTGGCTTCCTTCTCAATTTCCTCTGTACTACCTTATACACAACTGCCAGGAGCTCTCCAGGGTGCTGGCTAACCCATTTATTTCATCCAAAGCCATGTATACAGGATAAGCTGTGGAGAATGAAAGTTATTTTGAGGGGAAGTGGAAGGCCCAAAGCAGTCTTTAACAGAGGGGCCTAAGAGATGCAGCCCGCAGGATTTTTACAGCAGAGCAGCAGTTTTCCAGAGTCTCAGTCCTCCTAGCCACAGATGAAGCAAAGAATGGAGCTTTTACTGTTCACAGGCACTGTAGTGAATATCGACACCCAACTTGATTTATAGCCAGGAGATTTAGGCATTGATAAATCTGAAGCCGAGCTGCCAATATTTGGCACATGATAAAGGACTAGGCAATTGATAACTACTCACCTCCCCGAAGCAATCTTAGTTTGGGTAGATTGGCCATAGGATTTGAGTCAAAATAAAAAGAAGCAACCATTATGAAACTGATTTAGTTTCTTTCAGAGATACTTATCCCTACTGGAAATAACTTTAGAATAGCACAGCACAGAAGAAAAAACATCCTAAACCTCATTTACTTCATCTATAACAAGGAGGAGTGGAATTTGTTTATTCTGAGGTTCAGTTGCATTTTAGAATTTTTATGACATCAGGTTCCTTGCACAGCATAGTCAATAAAAGTCAAATGCCAACTTCAGGGCAGTAATACTGTGATCACTACATTACATCAGTTCCCCCTTTGAAGGCACAATATAGAATATCTTCCTGAAATCAAATGAGAATAGAGGGAGAATGAGAAAAGAGCAGTAAGCCACAAATTATGAGCAAAAAAGGGAGGGGAGTGAATGAGGGAATCACTTTATTTTTATTCACATGTTAATTAAGTTCAATAAACATTTCTTTAGGTCTCATTACCTGTCAGGCACTAGGATTGTATGTGTGTGTGTGTGTGTGTGGGTGTATACCATGAAATAATTCTTGCTTTTCTGAAGTATCTTTTCTTTATGGAAATATGCCTGGATAAGTCAATACAAAATATGAGCAAAATAAATACAAAATAATTTTCTATATATGATTAGGATGGGATGCACAAACAAATGACAGAAGCAGCAAAGATATCTTATAGAACTGGGCATCAGACTTGCGCCTTAAAAAGGTATAAGGATTTGTAAGAGAAATAGGATGCTACACTGTAAATCCTGGTGAATGACATCAATAGAGTAGTAGTAGTAGTAGTAGCAAGGAGTGGCTTTTTCATCATAGCAGGTTCTACAAGCTTTCAAAATTATAGACAAAGGCAACAAAAAATATTGCCTTCTTTTTTCCTCTTTCCTTTATTGTAAAGCCAGGGAATAATCCCTGATAGATTAGATAGATCCCTCCTAAATTAATTAAGAAAAACCTCATTGGGAAAGGACAACTTGAATTTTCAAAACATTAAGCATATCCATTTTTGTCTCCAGAGAGATTCCCTTTATTTAAATATTCTGCTAGTTGTATAATGATCAAATTGCATTTTAAAAACTAATATTTTGTTGTCCTTGTGGTTGGACCTTTCTATCGCTCTTATTTCTGTTTGCTTAGAACCTGAAATCTTCAGATAATGCAAGTGCATGAATATATATGTATGTGTATGTACACACACACATGAATATGTATACATACACACAAGCATATGCACACATACATACCTACAAGGAGTGAATGGAATTATTTATTAGGTCTATATCGCACATTAATAATTGGAAGAAATGTAACATTCATTCATGTTGAACCCGTGTGAAGCAATGTGGTAAATGCTTTACAAATACTATCTCACTTAGTCCTCAGAATAATCCTGTGAAACAGGTGCTACTAAGATCCTCATTTTTATACTTCAGAGAACTGAGGCAAACAGTATCTAAGTGACTTATTCAAGCTCATACAACTAGTTAAAGTCTGAAATAGGAATTGAATTTGGATCTTTCTAATACCAGGCTCAGTGGTCTATGTTAGAGTACTAGATACATTGCCAGTAATTGCATAGCATCTAAGATAATACCTGATAAAAGCAAATTAATTGTCATCACCTTCTCTTTAGCTAGAGTACAGTAATTAAAAATTTGTTAAGCAATGACCAAAGCCCAGAATCCTATTCAGTTAGAATTTGATGGGAACTTGAATATCATCTGGACCAAACCAAGTTGCTTTAACTATAAGGATATGAAACCCCACAGAGATTAGATTATTTCCCTATGGTTATGAGGCAAAATAGTGGCAGAACAAAGAGTAGGATATTTGAATCTGTGAGGGTGTATCTTAAAGCTTCAAGAAGTCTTTTCCCTTCCTATAAATACCCCAAACTGTGCAATCCTTATTCTGTGTGATTTTGTCCATGTTATTCTTTTTTCTTGAAAGTTTCTTTAGATGATTCATTCAACATGCTAAAGATTTTTTCCCATGTACCTTAAAAAATAAAGCTGTAATTTTTGTGGTGATAAGGAGCTGGGAACTGAGTTGGGAAATGGTTGAAGTTATGATATATGAATGTAATGGAATATCATTGTTTTATAAGAAATGTGTGAGCAGGATTATTTCATAAAGGTCTAGAAAGACCTACATGAACTGATGCTAAGTGAAGGGAGTAGAACCAAGAGAACATTGTGCACAGCAACAAGAAGATTATGTGATGATCAACTCTGATGGATTTGTCTCCTTTCAACAATGAAGTGATTCAAGGCAATTCAAAAGATTTGTGATGGAGAGAGCCATCCTTATCTAGAGAGAGAACTATAAAGATTGAATTTGAATTGAAGCATAGTATTTTCGTCTTTGTGTTGTTTGCTTGCTTGTTTTTTTTTTTCTTTCTCATTTTTTCCCTTTTTGATCTGATTTTTCTCATGTAGCATGATAAATGTGGAAATATGTTTAGAATAATTGCATGTATTGCTTGCTGTCTAAAGAAGGGGGTGGGGGGAAAGGAGAGAGAAAAACTTGAAAGAAGGTTTTGCAAGGGTGAATGTTGAAGACTATCTTTGCCTTTTATTCAGAAAATAAAATGTTATTTTTTTTTTTTTAAATGAGGCTGTATATAAACTCATGTGGGAGCAGCTAGGTGGCTACTAGGCCTGGAGTCAGGAGGACCTTCATTCAAATACAACCTCAGACTCTTAGTAGTTATATAGTAAAACACTTAACTCTGCTTAAGTTTCTCAACTGGAAAGTGATGTGGGAAGGAAATGCCAAACCACTCCAGTACCTTTGCCAAGAAAATCCCAAATGGGATGACAAAAAGTAGGGCAATGACTGAAAAACAAGTGAAAATAGGTTCATCAATATTTCCATAACTAAAATGGGAAATCAGAAATTGCTGGAAATCTTTGAGATTCACCCATTGCCATGATAAGGATTATTAAAATCTTTCCTGTGATTTCTAAAAGCCCAAGGACTTGCTTGAATGGAAATATTTAGATAGTATTGAGTCAACAAACATTTAAGTGACTATGACTAACACTAATAAATACTAATAAAGTATCTAACATTTCCTAAGTGTCCACTATGATAAACACTTGGTGAGACAACTTTCTGGTCTCAGTGAGACTGCACATTAACATAGAGATGAAATGTAAAAGTATATTCCAAAAGATATGTTGATCTTAATAGTGAGAACATTCCCTTCATCAGTGCAGATCAAAATTCATTTGTGACTTCCTAGAAATATATTCAGATGAGTACCATACATGATACCTGTATTTAAAACATATGGCCAAGTACTATATGTAATTGAATCAAGAGAGATAGCATTTGTGAGTCTAGTGAGAAGTCATTTTTTATAGGTAGCAATGGGAACTAGAAATGAGCTGACAATAACAGTTTGGGAAGTAGAATGTATGTCTTCCTTATGCAGGTTTAAGTTTTTCAGGTACTCTGCTTGATAATGTTGAGCTGATGAAAACAAATTTCTAAACAGTCTTGGATTCAACCATCTGAGACCTTGTCCTGTATCAGTACTAGACTACAAGTCACTGACTTATCTTCTAATGTTTCTGAGGCCTTTTCTAGGAAAGAAAGGGGGAAAAACTGTTTCAATTTCCCAGCCACTCTCTACCACCCAGAAACCCCCTCCCACACATACATGTTTTGTGAGGTGGACTTCCTATATGTTACAAGATTCAAAATTACTGCTTGCCTTACATTGTACATAGAGGAAGTTCCCTCAACAGTCTAAACCCTTTCTTCCCTCAATAGACTTCTATCCAGTCACCTAAAATCTTCCTGAGCTCATTCCTTAATGGCAAGCATATGCCTGTTCTCTCCATCTCTGTGATTCTTAACCCAGTTCTGGATCTTCTATTCTTTCCGATTCTTTAAAGATAGATAGATAACTATATATATATATATAGATATATATATATATATATATAGATAGATAGATAGATAGATAGATAGATAGATAGATAGATAGATATAGATATAGATATAGATATAGGGAGATAATTATCTTTCTCTATCTAGATAGATATCTTTGTCTATCTCCATTTATTCCCTATTCTAACCGCTGAAGTAGGATACATAATAGGTATTCAAATGCCTATTAAATTAAATTGAAAATTCATTGTTCAATAGAATCTCAGAAGCCATGTAGTCTAACCCACAACTAAGGAGTATTCAGTCATCCAGTGGCCATTTGAAGATTTCAAATTACTTGGAACTTAAAATTTCCCAGGGAAGTTAGTACCTTTAATTTTGGGCCAGATACAATTATTAGATGTTTCTTGTTATCCTTGTTTTTGCTTTTTTTGTTTTGTCTTAAATATCAAGACAAATTAAGAGTTTCAGGAGTTTTTGTTTTCTTCCTCTGTGCAGGGGTTCTCAAACTACGGTCCATGGGCCAGATGTGGCCTACTGAGGACGTTTATGCGGCCCACCAGGTTATGGCAAATGGGCTGAGGGACGGAGACAGTGTGAGTTTTTGTTTTTACTCTAGTCCGGTCCCCCAACAGTCTGACGGACAGTGAATTGGCCCCCTATTTAAAAAGTTTGAGGACCACTGACCTACTCCAAGTTTCTATGGACAATGCTGCAGTAATTCAAAATCTTTCATATCATCCTTAAGTTTCATCTAAGCCAAATATCTCCAGGTCCTTCAATCAATATTCCTGTGGGCTAAATTCAAGTTTAAAAATCCTTATCTTTTTTTGCATAATGAATATCCCCAAAATGTGGTACAAAGAACAGAATAAAATATCCTAAAATGTAATGTCCTTAATTAGAACAATGCCCAATGGGACTATAACCCTATTTATTTTATGAGTTAGATCTATCTTAATGTACCCTAAAATCAGATTAATTTTTAGCTATCACTTATTATAGATTTATATCAATTTTACCATCTAGCAAAATCCTTATGTCTTATTTGAAAGAACTCACTATTCTTGTGCAACATTTTTTTTTGTTTATCCCACCATAGGATCATATTATATATTCTTTATTTTCTGTCAATTTGTTAAATTAAGCCCATCATTCATAACATTACACTTTTTTGAAATTCTAATTGCCACTTAAAATAAAATCATGCCTATATTAATGCATTCTAGAATTATGCCAGGAATTGAAGTCATGGTCATCAGCATATAATTTAATGGCTCAATCTTTTAAAACTTAAAAATATATTTAGCACTATATGGCATTTTCCTGTCTTCAATCCTATGGCATCCCTGCCTTTTCCATGACTTTTCAAAGATCACAAAACTGAGGTATCATTTGCACAATATCTTCAGTGCCCTTGAATGTATTTCCTTTAGGTGTAATCGCACATTTTGAGGGGAATTAGGTCTTTTATGTTTTCAGTTACATCTGTTCACATTCAGTTACCTGCTGTTATTCTGGACATTCTGGTCACTTACATTGAATTCCAAGAAACTCTTTTAAATATCAATACTTTGTATAAGGCATCTTTCAAACTTCTGTGGAAATGAAGACAAAAATGGAGGAACCCCTCCCCTTAAACAGTTTTTATTCTATAGGAAAGGGTAAGTGGATATGGAGCAAACACAGCAATACAGCATTTCACAATGAATAGAAAATATATACACAGTAATTTCAACAGAGGAAATGATTCTAATAACTTGAGGAATAAGGAAATATATCATATGGGGGAGTGCCTCAATTATGCTTTAGAGTTAGGAATTCTATGAAATGGAAGTAAAGATGCTATTCATTCTGTGGGATGTGGGAGGGCATTTTGCAACAGCATGGAAGTAAGAGATAGAATGGTATCTATGAGAAATAATTCAATTTGAACACAGAATATGGACAAAGTGATCAGATGATTGTTTTTGTTACAAAAGATAAAGACAGAAGAAGTGTTGTCATGAAACCTTCTTTGTAATTCCTTATGATCATCATTCTCTCATTTATACTAAATAGTGACCCAATAATTTCTCTCATCTTCTTCCTCATAGTAGGTACAAAATTAGCATATATTACACAGCATTTAATTGTTTTGTTGTTTGTTTGTTTTTAGTGTTGCTACAGAAATATTTTTGGCTATCATTAGTATTCATAGAAATTGTCAGAATATTTTATCTCTAACATTACTAAGAATATCCTCCTAGAACTATGTTGTTAGATGTTACACTGGAAGAAATATTTGATTCAGAGTCAGGAATATCTGAGTTCGAATCTTGCCATGCACTTTTAAATGATTGTTACTTGCACAGTTCACTTAATCTCTCTCAATCAAAGTTTCCTCATTTGTAAATTGAGGACCATCACAGCACCTATCTCACATAGTTGTTGCAAGGATCATTTAAAAAATCTATTGAAAGAACTTTGTAAACTTTAATATATAAATGTTATATATAAATGTTACTTATAATATGTATATGTATATATACACTCCTTGCTTCCATATTTTCACCTCAACATATCTATATTAAAAATTTCATTTGACCATCTGGCTTGTAACCAGAAACATGATGGTCTGTAAAAAAGCTCCTTTTCCTCACTGCAACACTTAATGTTTCATTTTCAGAACTGGAAGAGGACTTGCCTGACATACTGTCTAGTACAATTCATATTTGCAAAAAAAAAC
Source organism: Sminthopsis crassicaudata (assembly GCF_048593235.1). Classification (NCBI taxonomy): domain Eukaryota; kingdom Metazoa; phylum Chordata; class Mammalia; order Dasyuromorphia; family Dasyuridae; genus Sminthopsis; species Sminthopsis crassicaudata. The sequence goes on from NC_133622.1 coordinate 33,351,995, forward strand.
AAAAACAAAAAAAAAAAACAAAAACTTTACTACAATTTATTCAAGAATGAATCAGCCAACCATTCTGGAGAGCAATTTGGAACTATGGCCAAAGAGCTATCAAAATGTGTATACCCTTTGATTCAGCAGTATTTCTACTGGGCTTATGTCCTAAAGAGATCATAAAAAGGGCAAAGGGTGTACATGTGCCAACATGTTTGGGGCAGCCCTTTTTGTGGGGCTAGACACTGGAAACTGAGAGGATGTTCATCAGTTGGAGAATGGCTGAATGAGTTATGGTCTATGAAGGTTATGGAATATTATTGTTCTGTAAGAAGCGACCAGCAGGATGAACACAAAGAGGCCTGGAGAGACTTACATGAACTGATGCTGAGTGAAGTGAGCAGAACCAGGGGATCATTGTACACAGCAACAAGATTATATGATGATCAATTCTGATGGACATGGCTCTTTTCAACAATGAGATGATTCAGGCCTGTTCTAACGATCTTGTGATGAAGAGAGCCATCTGCACCCAGAGAGAGGAGTGTGATAATTGAGTTAGATCACAACCTAGTATTTTCACACTTTTTATTGTAGTTTGCTTGCATTTTATTTTCTTTCACATTTTTCCTTTTTATCTGATTTTTCTTGTGCAGCAAGATAGTAGTATACATATGTATGTGTATATTGTATTTAACATATATTTTATCATGTTTAAAGAATATTAGATTACTTGCTATCTAGAGGAATCAGTGGGGGAAAGAGGGAGATAATTAGAAGAGAAGGTTTTGCAAGGGTCAGTGTTGAAAAATTATCCATGCATATAGATTTTGCTGAAAATGTACATACATTAAAATAAAAATATAGACTATGTCTTCTTTCTCTGTCTGTGTGTATGCCTATCTCATGCAATCTCTATCGGTCTTAGTCTATGTGCCATGATGCATCTTAAAATGAATATTAGCTTTCTGAAGTTACTTCTTCCCAAGGTTCGGAGCCTTTCCCCTTCAGCAACTGCTTTCTCCTTTTTGGTCATAATCGCGTCTAGTCTTGGTAGTTGCTCTATCATTTTCTCCAAATCGTAAAGGAATAAATTTGCAATCAAAGAAATTCAAGAATTTATCATTTGGACTGCAATTCACAGAAACCTCCAGCAGATGGATGATGAATTATAGTCACTTCTCATTATCCAAACACTCCCTCAGTGTCAGCTTTATGATCTCCTTCCAGAATTCTTTTCCAATTTCTTACATTTAGCTATGGAGTCTGTAGCATACTCTCATATTTTCCTAATCCTCTTTTTTATTTCTACAGTGTACATATTCTTCACACATAATACTACTGTATTATTCACTTCATCTAATCAAATCTTTTCAGATATTTTTATAAAAATGTTCTAATTATGGGTTACTTACTGCCATGTCTTAAATATACATATGTGGCCAAGATTGTTACCTAGTAATATAATCCCTACTAAATTTTATTACCCTTAATCTCTTTATCTCTTTATGTCATGAACAATATTATTTTTCTTCTTCTATATTATCTTTTTAATGACTGAACCTCTTTCATATTTTTATTTTCATTTATTTTGTACTTGCCACTATCTATAGTATAGTTAATGGAAAAATATTCCAAAGCAATTGTTAATCTCTTTGTTTTATCCTCTATCTTGCCCTCCATTTTTATTCTCTCTCCACCTTTTGTATCACACTAGTCTTTCTCTTCTTTCTTTTGGTTTCAAAACAGGAAGACTTATGGATTGACATTTTAGTTGACCCAAGAATAAGAAACTCATTCCATCTTATTGATAAGGTTATGATAAAATGATTTTTGATGGATTTATTTGCTTGAACTGAGTTAGAAACTTCTCCCAAAACCCATGTATCGATTACTCTTTGATAGATATATCTCTTTTTCTTTACTGGGCAACATTGTCTTCATTGTGTAGAGTTTGGCTAGCCAAGTATTCTATTTGCTGTTGCCTAAAAGTTTTTAAGCTATTATCCACCAAAGGAAAAGGAAAGTTAGTGATGCTTATAAATCCACTCCAAGAGAAGCAGTCTTCATGAATCTGGAAGCAAACACATCTAAAGATATTTAAAAAGAATCTTGAAAGTCTAAACCCCTTCTCAAAGATATTGAACATTTTGAGATGACAAGATTTTAAGTCTACATACTTGATTCCTGAAATTTTCTTTAAAAGTACTAAATAAATGGGTGTTGCTTTTTTGTTTTTGTTTTTGTTTTTTTTTTTGAGAATTGGTTTTGTTATAGTGATTATGTGAAGAGTTAGCTTTCCATGCGATTTCTTTTTTTTTTTTCTGTAGTGATTAAATTCCACAACATCATTAAGTATTCCATATACTCTATATTTGATTTTTATTTTTCTGATGCTGAACTTTGAAGTTTTTGGTGATGAAGCAAGCTTATGAAGCTTTTTTCTCCCTTTGGCTTACAATGAAAGGGAAAAACATCTTTCAGGGTTTCATTTCAACACATAAAAACTTTGAGGTTTGGAATACTGCAGGGGGGGCTTTGTTCTCCTAGCAGAAAAAAATTCCTCATATTTGTGACTTTGACATGGGTGTAATAATGACTTCAGACTTCGGAACTGAGAACTTTCCAATTTTAAATTTATGTGATGATAATCATATGGTAACTATATTGTTAAATCTGTCCTACTTCATATTTAATCAATTTTTGAAAAGCCTCATGGTATTTTAGGAAAAAACAAAACAACATTGATTATGTTAAATTAGTCTACCTGATTGATTATCACTGCTCTACATAACTATAACTAACTTTTCTTCTTATGAAATATCATTCCCAATTCAATATTTTAATCTTATATATATATATATATATATATATATATATATATATATATATATATGCAATGTCAAAATATTCCCATATAAAAATAGTGAAGTTTTGTCGAGTCAAAACAAATATGTTTTAAATAAGTTTAACTCATTTTAAACTATCAAACATCACAGATTTTGTTTTAAACAAGAAAGTGTTTGGTTAGGAATCATTAACCTAAGTGTTATTAACAATTGTTTACATGTTATTGTTGATGTGAAGTTTATTACTGGAGGAAGCTGGCCTAGGCTTGTTTAAAATGTTGGCTCCATCCATAGCCAATGTGCTCGGGCTCTCTCTCTCTCTCTCTCTCTCTCTCTCTCTCTCTCTCTCTCTCTCTCTCTCTCTCTCTCCTCTTTCTCTCTCTCTTTCTCTCTCTCTTTCTCTCTTTCTCTCTTTCTCTATCTGTCTCTCTCTCTCTCTCTCTCTCTCTCTATATATATATATATATATATATATATGTACATATATATATATATATATAATTACATTAAGAGGTATAAAATATGAAACCTTTATGGAAAGATTAATTGTGATTCTTAAATGGGCACAATAAAGACAGGATGGCACAGTGGATAATCACCCTTGAAGTCAAGAAGAGCAGAGTAGGAGTCTTACCTCTTATACATAATAGTTATAGAATGCCCTAGGCAGCTAAGAGTATTATTTGTAGAAAAGGTACTAAACTACATAAGCAGTGGCCGTTTCCTCACCAAGAAGTTCCCTATATGAATGAAATCACCTTTCATAACCTAATAGTTTTATACTTCCCCTTTTATCACATTGTCTGGTTGAGTTGAGGAATATCTTAGGCCTGAGTTATTTTAGCCCATTTATTTGTAAATAATTGAGAATGGATTGAGTCTTAGTGTTAAATTATTAATTGGTAGCATGAAGCTAACTCCTGAGATTTGAATCTATAAAGGTAGAAGAAAGGTTTCTAAAATAATTATGTGGAAAGAGACATAACCAGAGAGTGTACCAAATTCCTGGCAATGGAGCATCTATTTATTTACATATCCTCTCCAAGGGAATCCCCTTTGCCCCAACAACTGCAACCATGGAAAGGCAAAAACATCTCAAAAGTTCCCAGAATAAGGATTACTCAGCCCAAAGAGAAAAAGGAATCACATGGTGTAAAAAAGGTAGAAGCTTTGTATAGTTTAGAATTCATCATTCTGGAAGAAGATAGAGAGTTATGGGCCTTATCTCCCTGAAAAGAAGGGGAACAGCATCTTGGTCATGGAATAAAATTATATTTCAGAAGAGCTATTCAGAACTTTGTGATTTTAGGAAGGGAAGATGTTGCCTTTATAGCAGCCCCAAATACAAATTCCCCTTTATGAAGTATTCCAAACCCTTATCATGGTATTATTATCCTAGAGGCCCATATTGCTCCTACAATATGTAGGATTCTAAGGAAATATGGGGAGCTTATTCCCCAAAACTTCAACTTTATTTCTTTCCAAAGATTTTCAACCAAAGTAGAAAAGTAGCATTAAGGGAGAAAATGAAGAGATAGGGGGAACAAGTTTTGTCTTGGTTATTTATGGAATTATATATTGCTTTTATATGTGTTTTTACTGTTTGAGGGAGCAAATAAATAATATCTTCTAAATGAAATCTACATACAGCAAGACAGAGTCAGACATATAGATAGATTTTTGGTTTTGTTTTGTTATTGTCCTTTGTGCTTGAAGAGGACTAAAATGATATATCGCTCTCTTGGTCTCAAGGTACATTGGGTCTTACTGTGACTGATCAGAGCAATATGAGCGGGAAAAACTACCACAGCTCAGAGACAAATAGTCCATGTGAACTTTGGGAGTGGAAAGGTCTCTGAATCTGTGCATTTTACAGTTCTTTTGAGTTGCTGGAATTCTGCTTTGCTCGTATTGCACACTACCTTGTTTGATGTGGGCAAGTTATACTGGGAATTCCTGGGGCAATATCTCCCCTATCTTCTTCAGAGAGAACTTGAGCGTGTCCTTGCATCTGTTTCTTTTGATCTCCCTGTGAGCACTAGTCTTATGTAAGTTCTCCATAAAAATAAGATTTTTAGGAAAATATATTTAGTATTCTAACAATGTGGCCAACCTATCAGAGAAGTGCTTTCTGCAGTAGCGCTTGCATCTTGGCAATCAATTCAAAAAGAACCTCAGGGTCCATTCTCTTATATTGCCAGATGATCTTCAGAAGCTTCCTGAGACAATTAAAATATAAATGATAGTTTTCTGGCATGACACAGATGTACTCTACAGGTTTCACAAGTGTACAACAGTGAGTTTAGCACAATGAGGCTGGAGACTTTCACTTTGCTAGTCAGTTTAATTTTTCTCTCCTACAATTTCCTTTGCCAATGTGTGTGATACAACACACATTGATTGAACTGATGAATACACCCCTGAAAAGTATACTGCAAAGGTAAGTGCACTTATCCACAGTATTCAAAACTTCTCCTTAATTGATGGTTCCATATATGGATAAATAACATGATGCTGGCTAAAGGAGCATCTGTGTTTTCCTGGTTCTTAATTGTTAGGTCAATATAGTAAGTAGATCAATACATCAAATTAACCTGAGCTCTTCCATAGAAATCGTGGACACCCTTTTCACATATTTATAGAAACTTAATTAGTATAAAGAGCTGTATATTTTGATATTCCAAAGGGAAACTTGGGTAGGAACAAAACAAGTAAGGTTAAAGTAATACCAAAGGATATGTTAGATAGAGACACAATGTAGGCAAGAGGGAAGGGATTATTCCTAAGAAAAAATAAAGTTAAAACTTCAGGTTCTGGGACCTAGGTGACAGTGAACTTATCAACATTTTTTTTTGGAAGTTAACTAATGAATACATTTTTCACTTCTTTTGCTACTTTATTGTATACTAAAATAAATAATGTTAGCATGTAATAAATGGCAATAGGGGGAAATTATAAATAATGTTGGGTTGTTGGATTTTTTTTTGCAACTTGCCCAAATATTTGGTCTTAACATCACTAGAGTGATTAGAAGGTTAGGCAATGTGCTTTTAAGGTTATTTTTATAGATTATTTTCAGAAAAAAAGTTGATCTTCTAACTCTATCCATTTGCAATAGCTGTCCAAATGCTGATGCATTAACTTAATTAAATGATCATCTGACTTTGTGGCAGTCTGTACAATAAGTGTTCTTCACCTATTTCATTTTCTTGTAAGAATCATTAAGCCATTCTTTTTTTACATAAGCATGATTTCTGCTGGATAGGCCTTGTGCTATTCTGAAGCTTAATGCAATCTATGAAAATCATCTGCATGTAAATAGAGGGAATTTGATGAAACTATGAAAACATGAGGAAAAGATTTTTGCAAACTATTTCCTATAGTACATATCTTTATAGTTGCATTACTAATTAAAATGTGAAGAAAATAAAATCTGTCAATTTTTATTCTTTGTTGATTATGAAAAAAAATGTTTAAAAAGATGAAACTCATTTAATTAGGAGTAAAATGTAGTCTTAAAAATCTCTTCTACTAAGCTATTTCCCATGCATAAATATATTGATATTACATGTTTCTTTGATAAGTGCTGTCACATAGAAAAATACTGTACACTAATCTTCTAATTATTAATGTCATTTAAGGCATTAAACTGGAAGAGAGTTAAGCACATTGATGGAACCAATATTTCAACTCCCTTTCTTAATAGATTAGGTTTTTTCTTAAAAATTATTGAAACCAGACTATACATGTAATTGCATGAGGCAACAAAGGATTACATGGCTTCCTGATTGCCTAAGTACAAACATTTCGGGAGCTTGTGGTGCTCTCTGATGCTTGGTCAGTGGCCCATCAAAACTAACTCACACTCAAAAGAAGTAGAGTCATTCACCTGATTCAATTCACAATGCAATTCGTAGATGATACAAAGCCCTGTTCAGTACAAGGATAAAATTCTTTGCTGTGGATAAGTAAATCACTTTCCATTGTTTGTTGAATGATCTGTGAGTTTCTCATTTTGGTACAGTGTTGAACCTGGGAGACCACACTGAACCAAGACTAGCCTCTTCCACTCTCTGTAATGGTAATGTCTTATGTGGGTAAAAAATGGAAGAATGGCTTGAAACGGCACTGATTATATTAGCCACCAAATATAAAAATGTCCTCAAATTGAGTTGATAGAAAACTTATCATGTGTGAGTCAAAGCTATGTGATTTATGTCAGAATGTGGACTTCATTCACCAGTGCAGATTGGAATACTTAGTAGTAGATTGTAATAACTTAGTAGAAGATTTGTAAAAGGTGCTTGAATCTTTATCTGTTTATATATATGATATGCAAAAATCTAAATGAGTATGTTTTAATATTTCTATAGAAACCTGCATAGCCCTTTCTCAGGGAAATTATCTGAATTGTTAGTAAGAACAGATGGTCCCTATGGACCCTTTCAATGAAAAATTGCTTTGTTTCTCATCAAGTAAAGCTAAGCAGGACCACGTATGCATTGTGTCAAATAGACAGATTAATCGACAGATTAATCTCACATTCAAGACTTTCTCTATTTTTCCAATGAAATTCTTGCCCTTTTAATATTGTTAAGTATTGAGGTTTTATTTATTCCTTCTCTTTCTATAATCTTTCATTTACTGAACTTATCTTCCTCCACGGATTTAAATATTTCTTTTATGTAGATAATCCCTTATTTCTATTTCTGAACTCTCTCAGTAATCTAGTTGCACATTTCGTAGATACTTCAAATTCAATATGTGCAAGATTAAAAACTCTTTCCCCTATAGTGCTTTATACTTTACAGACTTTATACTTTCTCTTAATTCCACCATATATTTGAATAACCCAGAGTTTATAAGCATCTATCTGTGTATTTTAGTAATTAAGTAATACATACTATTTCAGCTCAGTTATATTTGCATGTCCATCTATTTTCACTAGCCCTTTCATAACTCAGATCCTGGAATGTTTCTTACCCTCAATGACTCATCACTATCAAACAACAAAATAAAACAAATAAAACCAAAAACCTTCTTTAGCCTAGCATTTGAAGTTCTTCAAAATCTGACCCCAACACATTCATTTCATCTCAATTGACCAATATTTTTTTTCATCTTAATGCCTCTGTTATATATCCATTCAGGCAGCTAGGTATCTAGATGGATAGAGCACTGGGCTTAGTCAGGATAATATGAATTCAAATTCAGCCTCAGATACTTATGAGCTTTGTGACTAGGAAAATCACTCAATATCTGTTTGCATTAGCTCACTGGAGAAGGAAATGGAAACCTACTCCCGTGTCTTTACTTAGAAAATCTCCTGAATCCTGTGGGTGTTTGGTGGACCACGGGATCATGAAGAATTGGGGATGGCTGAACAACAGCACAACCACGCATCCTTGGGCATTTCTGGGAATTCAGCTACAAATGAGGTAGGACCTTTCCTTCAAGGCTCTCATACACCATTAGATGACTTTTTCACTAGCATACAGTGATTTCCTTTCTTTGTTTCCCAAGATTTCTAGCCCATCAATACTTTCAATTTTGTTAAAAACTTGCTCAAAATCCTTTAAGCATTTTGTTTCCCATTGTATGTCAAACCTTACTAGCATTTCCTACTTGAGTTGAGCCCACCTGTTAAGATCCAGCTTAAACTCAATCTTTCCCACTTCAATTTAACAATATAAGTTTATTCAGTGCCTCATATTTATGCCCATATTATCATGTTTGTTGATAGGGATAACAAAAATAACATGCTCTCCTCATTACTACCTATTTATCGTTATCCTTCCCATCCCTTCTCACCTCCCAAAAACTAAGCCCCTTTTACCGTTCTTTACATTGCTTAAAAGGAGAAACCACTTGAAAAATCGTTGCTGATTGATATTTACTATGTAGAAGCAACCTCTCTTTCCATAAATTCCCATAGTACTTTTCTCCTTTCTTATTGCACTTTCAACTTGGTGTGATAGAATTAAACCGGTAGAGTATGTGTCAATCCTTTGAGAAGTTCCATGTGATCCACAGCACCCCAGCTGCACCTGAACCAGATTTGAATATAACTGGAAAAATTGACCAAAACAAACAAAAATACAACAAAATATAAAAAATGTTACATTTAAAGCTATCAATTTGCAGGCCACAGGAATTTTTATATATAAATCAGTGGCCCCCACCTGTGTATAGGTTTGATAGCTCTGAATTGAATTGAAGGCAATGACCTTTTTCAGATCTTGATATCATGTCCAATGTAGCTGGCTTTGAATCCTAGCACAATGAATCCTAGTGGAAGGACTGGGAGTTTTGTTCTGCTTCATTGTCTGCCACATTTTCATCTGTAAAGTTTTGAAATTAGCACTATCACTTCCTTTCTAATGAGTTTCTTTTGTGTAGAAAGTATTTTGTCAAGTATAATATTACCATATAAATATAAGTTATTACAGGTACAGTAGATAATGCAGAGGACTTAAGGAAGATCTATTTACTTCCTGCTTCCAACATATACTAATGGTTCTGGGAGTCCCTTAACTGCTCTGGGCCTCAATTTCCTTTTATATAAAATAGTAATAATAATAGAACTTGGCTACCGGAGTTATTTTGATAATCAAATAACATAATATTTATAAAATGTTTTCCATCTCTTAAGATGCTTTATAAATAATAGCTATTATTATTAATAGTAATAGTAGCTGTAGTGGCATAAGAATCCCATTATGTGCATTTTTGTCCTCTTCTTTAGACTAAAAGTTCCACTAAGGCAGGGCTGTCATGCTTTTTTACATCTTTAATATCTAGTACAGAGCACTGCATAGTGAGCATTAAATGAACATTTGTTCTATGAACAGATGAACTTCAGTGGCTTCTTTATTCAAGTCATTCACAGTTTATAAATAGTAGTATAAACTGTATGAGGATGTATTCTGATGGAAGTGGAAATCTTCAACATAAAGAAGATCCAACTCACTTCCAGTTGATCAATGATGGACAGAGGTAGCTGCACCCAGAGAAGAAACACTGGGAAGTGAATGTAAATTGTTAGCACTACTGTCTATCTACCCAGGTTACTTATACCTTCGGAATCTAATACTTAATGTGCAACAAGAAAATGGTATTTACACACATGTATTGTATCTAGGTTATATTGTAACACATGTAAAATGTTTGGGATTACCTGCCATGGGGGGGGGGAGGGAGTGAAGGGAGGGAGGAGATAATTTGGAAAAATGAATTTAAAAAAATAGTAGTATAAAGTCTAATAGATTCAATATTTTTAATATTATTGTTTCTCCATTTGATCAGGAGATATTGCTAGGAAAGCTGTCCTAATTTGGCCACATTATATTTTGGATTATATTTTATAGAGGTAGAATTGAATCCCTTCTTGTTGAATCAAGAAAAGTCAACAAAATATATTCTTAAAATTCTCAACAAACAGGATCCAAATAAAAATAATTTCCAACTGTCTCCGAGAACCAGTACTTTTTCAAAGTAGAAAGAAATACTGCTTGGGGATGAAAATGTAAAGCTGAAACAAACTTTAGAGATTTTTGTTTCGTCATCAGAAAGCTAATCACTCAGCTGTAATGGATAAATTAATCCAACACCCTTGGTTCCCACTTATCTCCATACCCAGAATTTTATCTATTGGTCTCAGTGTGTGCTTAATAAAAATCTTAGTTGAAGTATGTGCTAACATTGTGAATAGCCCTTTAGCAAGCCCTACCTTTATTACTGAACTGTACTTGTCCTATTTTATCTTTTTTCTGAAGCTCTGATCAAGATTTCCCTGGTGCTTTGTCACTGGCATCTTGCCTTCCCTTCGCCCCTCTATTATACCTCGAATACTCCAAATACTCTTTATTGGCCTCCAGTCAAAGGATGGCAGTCTGCTGATAAAACACTCAGTGTAGTTTACCATCTGTCCATTCTTCCACAGTTTACAGAGTGTACAGTTCCTTTTTGTCATTACACGCCATTATTCAGTGTCGAAAGGAGATTATGTAGTATTTGGAACCTGAATCTTAAAAAGTTTTCCCCAAATTTATACAGACAGACATAGAATTTGCAACCTAAAGCCTCTGATACTGTTTTGAAGTAGTCTGCAAAATGTTCTTTAAGATTCAGGAAACCTCTCCCATTAGGTGTGCAGGTGGCTAATTTACTACCAGGAACGTGGGTGGTGCAGCAGGAAATAGCAAAGAGAGAAAAACAGGTCACACCAGCTTGAACCTAGGAGAGACGTAGTCAGCACATTTTCCTAAAGTCAGAGTTAATAGGATCCAAATAAAATAAATCTAAAATCGAATGTCTTAAAAAAAGTTTCATTTGGAGAAAATGCTTTATATTTAGCCTTCCAATTTTTAAATTTTAATTTCATTTATTATATTACATTTCTTACTAGTGGAGTAAAACTATAAAATAATCCCTTTCTTAGTATCTTAATCCAAATTGCAGTTTATAGCCAACAGATACAGACTAACAATCTTGAAAAGTAAAGAAATGGCTAGAGGAAAAGTGTGAATATTTTCTTAAGCTAATGTTAGGAAAAGCAAGAATTAAACCTTGTAAACCTCAAGGAAATAAAGGACAAGTGTAGACAGTCATCCTAGAAATCAGCAGCTTAAACCTGATTTGTAAAGTGAAACATTCAAAATTTGTTTTAATGAAAATTGAATATGAATGGGATTTGAAACCAAAACAGAAACTCTGCAGACATCCAGTTAGTATGTTCTATGTAACTGGAAAAAACTTTTGAATTCAGACTAGAAAAAAGGGGCCATTAGAGGATTTGTTGTTGTTGATGTTGTTTTGAACATCATAAACATTTTATAAATGTTCTCTAATCAGGTAAAGCCTAATAATTAGAACCTAATTCTGATGGATTTGTCTTTGCTAAGAACAGCTAGAGATGTTGATATAAATATTATGCTTTTAGTATGGGGGTGTGTGGGTGTGTGTGTGTGTGTGTGTGTGTTTAACTATAGCTATAACTCATTTCCATAGTTAATGATTTACCTAAAATACTTTTTTGTAATGGTCAAGGACTTATATGTATGTAGAACTTTAAAATGATTAAAACAAACAGAACTAAAAGAGACCTTAACTGTTAGCCAATTTATAGATGAAGTTATTTAGGCCCAGAGAGATTGATTGCTTTGTTCAAGGTCATACTGGTAACAAGACTTAGAGTTGAACCTGCTGGGTTCTAAAGCCAATCTCATTTCTATCACATCATTTCAATTGATAAACATTCATTAACTTCCTTCTCTGTGCCAGGTGGAGTACTAAGCACACCACCCCCACACGTGGAACCCTCTATGATGGGCACATTCTCAATCCTGTGCTCTTGGTGGTTTGCTCTCCAGCGGGGTCTGCACAGAGGAGAGCCTGGTGCACACATTTCAAGTTCTAGCTCAGGATTTGGGAGGTTCTGAACAAAGGTTGTGAGAGAAGGGTTCCACTGCTGCCAGACTGAGGGACCTAGAACCATTTTGCTGAGCTCATTGTTGTAGGTCTGTGAGACCTGACCTGTGTATCCATGCCAGGAAACCCTTGCTTCCATTTGTGGCCTTTTAGGAAGATTCTGAGAATCATTTGGCAAGATTAGAACCTGGGCACCAAGATTGCTGGGTTTTATTTGCTTTGTGTTTTGTTTTTAGTTGAATTGCTAAACATTCAAACTCTACTGCAAAAAGCACAACTCTGATAAGCCGGCCACATTGTTCAAATGCCAAAAGTACGTTTGCTTAAAAGCCTATTTTATAGAAATCTCTCAAAAGCAGAAGAAAGAGATACAGGACATTCTCATGTCCCCGCAAGACTTTGGAACTGATTGTGAGACTTGGGAGACACCATCCTAAGACTGTTGTCCATCAAGGTTTGTTATTAAAGAAAGCGATGACAAAAGTGTTTGTAGCTCAGAGGACAGAAAAGGCAATGCAACAATTTAAAAAGATAATTAGGCCATGGATACAACATTCTAGGACTAAATAAAACTTAATCATTTTCCTGCTTTTCAGAGATTAGAATACTACATTGGTTAAAGTCTCATTGGTTAATTTTGAATTTCCAGCTATGAAAATACCCCAGTGGTTTTGAAATAGAACTGCCAAGATAGCTAGGTTCCAAAGTGGATAGAAAGCATAGATAGAAAGATATATGGATAGAAAGTGGGGCTTAAAGATAGAAAGACCTAAGTTCAAATATGTTTTTTTCTTATAGAATCTTTAGCCATTATTTTGATTGACTATGATATTTTCACCTCTGTTCAAAAGGCTATCAGTGAAAGTGTTTGTCTACTCTTCAAGAAATTTTGTTTACCAGATAACCAGATAAGGTTACCACCTTACCTAAGTCACTTAATCCTAATTACCTCAATTTCCTCTTTTGTAAAATGAGCTAGAAAAGGAAGTGCTAAAACCGCTGCAGTATCTTTGCCCAGAAAACCCCAAATGGAGTCATGCCATTGGACGTGACTGAAGAGCTCCCTTTCATACATCTTCTTATAACCTCCTCCTTAACTACCTTTGAAAACAGAAAATATGTATGGACTTCGGATGCTTTATCTTAGTCTACCAGCTTGTAGAAACTAGGTAAAAAGAAATATAAAAATGAAGCTTTAAGGAAACAGAGATAAGCTTTAAAACTGATACTCATTCTCCCAGGACAGGGTGGAGACAGGAAAAGTACAGCCACAGTCCTTCCTGGCAGACAAGCTAGCCACAGCCTTCACATCATCTGCTGCTCCTGGGGATTCTGCATTGCTCATCAGCAGCATACTAATCCTTCAGAAGATCTATTTATCGCCTTGTAGAAGATCTCTGTCCTCTCCTAATTTGTCATTTCTTTCCTTTCATGAGATTTAGTCCCCTCTCTTTCATCTAAAGATGAAAGGAAAAAAAAATAATTCTCTGGCTCCCATGGGCCTTACAGGGATAGATGCTGGTGAATTTATACTCCTGTAGACAGTATCTCCAATGCACTGATACTCCAGCAAGGAGATCAATCTAGACAAAGGCCCAGAGGCAGTAAATAGAATATATCATTTAGAGAACAGCAGTGGGCCAGTTTGGCTTGGAGTAGCAGGTATATGAGGGAATTATGTGAGATCCTTGGAGCCAGATTATGAATAATTTGCTGCCAAATAGTTTGCATTTTATCATAGAAGCATCAGAAAATCAACCGAAGCTTCTAAAGTAATACTTACTATATTGCTTTCCTTGACCTATAGAGGAAGAAGCACCAATCTGCTGGCTGACATTTAAGGAATAATCGAATTTACTTTCCACATTTATCTCATTTCTGTATCTTCAGCATTCTTCTATTTTCCCTCCAAACCAGGGATTCTTAACCTGAGATCCACGAATTTTCTTAAATACGTGTACCTATATGTATATTCCAATATGTGTATATCTATATTGATAATTGTGTTTAAATGTAATTTATTTTCTTCATATTCTATTTTATTATATACCTTTTTTAAAAATAGGGAGCCACAAGCTTTATCAGATTGCCATAGCAGTCCCATCACTCACACATACACATGCATGCACAAACACACACAAAATGTGAACTTCTGTATTATACTTTTAATTTTTAGCCAGCATAACCATAGAATGCCATCTCTTAATGTATGGAAGAGTTGCAATTTTCATTGTAAAGACAATACTCAAAAAATGAAATTAGATATTTGAAATGCTAACAAGGCTTAAAAAAAAGACTAATGGGGTAGACTTAGGACAATAATTATCTTGACTTCTTAAATTTTTTATACAAAAATATCATCTAAAGTCTGCAATGAGTTAAAATTTTCTTGGGTTGTATGGATATTCTTTTATTTGACCTTAGAATTAAATCTCTCAATCTGTTGATCTGTTCCAGTTATTAAGAAGCCCAAAGCAATGTAGTTCTCCTGAATTCCATTAAGTTATCTTGCTCACAGGTCTTAAAATGAGCAGGGGACTCTATTTTCCTTGAGTTGTTGATATTAGTTTTCTACAAATTATAATTTTAGCTTTATACATATGAAATATATACATGACCTGCTTACAAAATCCTTTGCAAATCCACAGTTTTCTTATAGGATCTTTAGCCATTATTTTGATTGACAACTATGTTTTCACCTCAGTTCAAAAGGCTCTCAGTGAAATTGTTTGTCTACACTTCAAGAAATTTTGTTTATGCAGAGATGTTATTAACATTTACACTAAAGAAACAAGTTCACCAAAATGCCACAGCTCTTGTATACAATTAAAGGGAAAACAATTTTAAACTGTCAGGCATTTCAAAAAAACCAAATTTTCAGTAAAAAGTAGTTGAAATGAATATTTATTAAAGTGAAAAGAAATCTTATATAATCCACTTGATAGATATAAAATATATTTATTAAAAGAAATATAACTTCAGTGCTGAATGGAGGAAAAATGTGACAGATGATTTCTTGCTCATGGAAAAGCATTAAAAAGTCAAGAAGTGGTTGACCCTGGCTCTAGTGAAGAGAGGATTTGCATCTTCATCTTTTTGCTGTTGTTCTTCATGACTTTGTTTCATTTGTATGCCAATTACAGAACTATATAGGTTCAGTGGTTTTGGTTGATTAATGGCTTTTTAGGTTTATTTGCTTGTTTGTTTTTTTAATAGAGTTTTCCATATAATTTTCATTTACTCAAGATTCCATTTAGTGCTATAACAAAATTCTAGTACCTTCTAGTGGGATACAAAGATGAAAGTTTCTAAAGGACCCATGCTCAATTATAGATACCAGATTGAAGAATTATCAAGGACAGAAGAATCCATCAATTCTTTGATCCCTTTGAGGAATTCCCCAAAAGGATTCCTAAAAGCCTGAACCTGTCATATTAGTAAATCTGATAAATATGACATGGTACCTTAGATTTCTTTAAATGTGCATTTCCCTAATCAATAGTGATTTAAAGGATTTTTTATATCTTAACATGAAAACTAATGTCTTTAATAGGAATGGTTACTGTATTTTGTCAAAAGCATTTTCTGAATCTTTTGAGATAATAGCGTCTGTTGGTTTTGTTATTGATATAGGTTATCATGCTAATTATTTATCTAATAATGAGTTAACCCTGCATTTTTGGTATAAATTCTACCTTTTCATAGGATAATATCCTCACAATAAATTGCTGTAGTCTCTTTGCTAATATTACATTTAAAATGCTTGTGTTGATATTCATTTAGGAAATCAGTTTATAATTTTCTGTTTCACTTTTGACTCTCCCTACTTTTGCTATCAGCACAATATTGTGTTATGTAAGGAATTTGTTAGAGCTTCTGTTTCACCCATAACAAACAGAAGTTTATCTAGGCAACTTACTTTTTTTTGCAAATATGCATCCATTTCATTAAATTGTCAGATATATTGGCACATAATGGGCAAAATAGTTTTGAATTTTTGCTTTAGTTTTCTCTTTAGGTGGTGGATTAACCTTTTTGACTTTTGATACTGGTAATTTGATTGTCTTCTTTTTAAAAATTGAATTAATAAAAAGTTTCTCGTATTTATTTTTTTAATGAAACCAGTTCTTACTTTTATTTATTAGTTCAATAGTTTTCTTAATTTCCATTTTGTTGATCTCTCCTTTGATTATCAAAAATTTAATTGGAGATTTTTAATTCATCCTTTTCTTACTTTTTCTAGTTGTATGCCTAGTTCCTGGATCTGCTCTTTATTTTATTACTGAAAACATCCAGAGACAAAAAATTCCCCCTTACTACTACTTTGGCTGCCTCCCATAAATTTTGTTAGGTTGTCTCATTATTTTTATTCTCTTTAATGAAATATTTCTATGATTTATTATTTGACCCACTCATTCTTTTAATTTTTTAGTATTCAATTTGTCCATAGTGTATATTTCCATGGTCCTCTATCACATGTAATTTTTATTGCATCATTATCTAAAAAAGATGCATTTACTATTTCTGCCTTTCTGCATTTGATTGTGAAGCTTTTATGCCCTACTACATGGTCAATTGCTGTATAGTGTCATGTGTCACTGAGAAAAATATATATTTCTTTCTATTCCCATTCATTTTTCTCCACAAATCTATCATATTTCACTTTTCTAAAATTCTATTCATCTTCTTAACTTCTTTCTTGCTTATTTTGTCATTAACTTTATCTGATTCTGAAAGGGAAAGGTTAAACTAATATAGATTTTTTTTTAAATTTCTACCTATAGCTCACTTAACTTCTCTAAGAATTTATGTGACACGAAACTTGCTGCATATATGTTTACTATTGATATTACTTCGTTTTTTTAATTACCTTTTAAAATGACAGTTTCCTTCTTTGTGTCTTTTAATTAGATCTATTTTTGTATTTTTGTTCTTGCTTTGTTTAACATCAGGATTATCAGCCTGGCTTTTTTTTTTTTTTTAAATTTCAATTGTAGCATATTATATTTCACTTCAGCCTCTTGCCTTTATTTGTGTGTTCTCTCTGCTTCAAATATGTTTCTTGCTAACAACATATTGTAGGATTCTGATTTTTAATCCACTCTGCTATTCACTTTCATTTTATTGGAGAATTCATCCCATTCATATTCATAGTTATAATTAGTAACTATGTATTTCCTTACATCTTATCCCCCCTCCCTTTTTTTTTTTTTTTTTTAACTTTTCTCTCTCTTTTCTCCCTGTCACTCTACTCTGGTGTTTTGCTTCTTATCCAAATCTGTCCTTCCTTCTGTCAGTCTCCCCCTCCCTTTTCTTCTGCTGTTCCTCTCCTACTTTCCTATAATGTTATATAGAAGTCTCTACCCAATTGAGTGTGTGTTTTATTCTGTTTAAGCCAGATCTTATGAGAGTAAGGTTCAGTGATTAACCCCTTCTTTCTCTTTACTCTAATAGGTTTTTTCATGCCTCTTCATGTGATGTGCTTCCTGTTTCCTCTTCTCCCAGTATAATCCTTCACCCAATTATATATATATATATATATATATATATATATATATATATATATATATATATATATATATATATATTTTTTTTTTTTTTTTGGTTTACCACAAATCAAAGTGAACTTATACCCAGTCCTCCGTCTAAGTATACTTCCTCTAAATGCCTTAATGGAGATACAGTTCTTAAGAGTTGCAAGCATCATCTTCCCATATAGTATATAAATAGTCTAATCTTATTAAATAACATTTTTTTCTTCCCTATTTACCTTTTCATTCTTCTCTTGAATCTTATATTTGAAGATAATTTTTTGTTCAGCTCTGATCTTTTCACCAGGAAAATCTGTCAATCCTCTATTTCTGTGAATGACCATCTTTTTCTTTGAAAGATTATGCTCAATTTTGCTAGGTATTTTCTGCTTGGTTGTAATCCAAGCTCCTCTGCCTTCCATAATACCTTGTCCCAAGCCCTCTGATCCCTTAATGTTGAAGCTGCTAAGTCCTGTGTAATTCTGCCTGTAGCTTTTTGATAACTGATTTTTTTTTCTTTTTTTTTCTGGCTACTTGCAATGTGACCTGGTGTTTCTGGAATATGGCTATAATATTTCAGGGAATTTTGATTTTTGGGTCACTTTAAGGAAGTGATTGCTAGTTTTTTTCAAATATTTGACCATATGGTTTTAGGATATTGGGACAGTTTCCCTTCAATATTCCTTGAAAGATGATTTCTAGGTTCTTTCTTTCTTTCTTTCTTTCTTTTTTTTTTTTTTTAATCTCTTCTGGATCTATTTTCCAGACTCATTGTTTTTCCAATGAGGTATTTTATAGTTTCTTTTCTTTTCTTTTCTTTTTTTTGATTTTGTTTGATTGATTCTTAATATCTCATAGAATCATTAGCTTCCACTTGCCTAATTCTAATTTTCAAGAAAGAATTTTCTTCAGATATCCTTTGTATCTCCTTTTCCATTTGACCTTTTTATGTTTTTAAGAAGTTGTTTTCTTCAGTTAATTTGTGTGTTCCTTTTCCAAACTATTGACTCTTTTTTGTAATTCTCTTGTATTACTCTCAATTCTTTTTCCTATTTTTCTTCCATCTCTTACTTTTTTAATTTTTATTTTTGGTGAGGTAACTGGGGTAACTGACTTACACAAAGTCAAACAATTAGTGTCTGAGACTGAATTTGAATTCTTGAATTCAGGGTCTTAACTTGATCCTTTTTGAGCTTTTGCAAGATGATTTTTTGAGCTTGAGACAATTTATATTCACCTGTGAGGTTTCCCATGTAGGCATTTTGAGACCATCATTCTTTTCTCTCTCTCTCTCTCTCTCTCTCTCTCTCTCTCTCTCTCTCTCTCTCTCTCTCTCTCTCTCTCTCTCTCTCTCATTCTGTCTCTGTTTCTCAGTCTCTATCTTTGTCTCCCTTTCTCTCTGTCTCTGTGGGTGTGTCTGTCTCTGTCTCTGTCTCTCTCCTTATCTCTATCTCTCTTTCTCTGTGTCTATCTCTGTCTCTCATTTGTTTTTTCCCCCATTTTAAAGTTGAGCTCTGCTCCAGGGAACGCTGTATGAAGCCAGGGGGCTGGCCACTGGCCCTCTGTGCTGGTGCTTCTGGGGCCAGCAATGTATCCACTGCACTCAGATGCCTTTTATACCCTGGCGTCTGGGCTCTCAGTTCACTTGCTTTTTGGGGGCAGGTGGTCTCACAGCCGGCCTTTTAGGCCAGTGGCCTACAGACCAAACCAATAGGGCTTTGATTGCTATCCTATGCTTTGGCTAACAGCTTCCTGCTGGATTTCCCAGACACCATATGCATTTTTCCAAGAGAGAGAGAGAGAGACCTTTACTAAAATTCTTCTAAGTAAGTTATCTTGGGCTATAACTTGTTCATCTTTTTGTGGATTTTATCACCTCAAAATTCTTTAAGATACTCAATTTAATGTTGTTTCTGAGGAAAAAGGGGGGAACTCAGGCCACATCTTGGCTTCTCTCTCCCATTTTCCCTTCACCATATATAGTAACACCTTGACCAGAAAGTGCCAGCAACAGAAAATTCAGGATATTTCTGGATTTGTTTGAGGATAGGGGGGTGGAGTTGGGCTTTCTTACTATCTGTATAACCTTTTTGACAAAGAATGAGATATTTTCATATTATCAGTTTTCCTGTCAATACAAATGAATTATTTATCTATTACTATATCTATTAATTATCTAATAGATAATTAATAAAATATGACTTTTAGGAATTCCTAATAAAAGTTCAAAATATGGCAGAATCTTTGAAATGTAAAAGCTAAAGAGTAACATACATAAATGTCTTTGGGTAATGGAGGGGCTAAAGAGTGACAAAATTCTTGTATTCTACCAGGGAGAGAAAAATAGTCATTCATTCTGAGGACTAATATCCTCTTAATCTCTGAGGTAGCTAAGGGTGTGAATTTTCTCCTGTGTCAGTTTTTAGGAGGAAAGAAAAATGAGGGGAAAATAAAATACACTGGAGAAAAAATGGAAAGGATTGGAACTTATTATTTGTATGCAAAATAAAGTTCTGGGTGTGATTGGTTTCCTAAACTATTCTGTATCTTATTCGTTCTGTAAGAACAGAACTAAATTACTGCCCAGGGTAAAGGAAGATAATATATGCTGCTTTATATCATGTGGTGTATATGTGTGTGCTTATTTTTATATTTTTAAAAATCCATTACAGTTATAAAAATGGAGTTTAGAGGTGTGTTTCTGTAACTTAGAATCTTGGAAGTGGCTATAGCCACAATCTCTCCTGTTATAGGAGAAATAACTCCTCTCTGATTTCATGTAATGGGTAATTGCTGCCAAATATACATTTACTACAATGCAGAAATTATGGAGATAAAAAAATCAGGTTGTTGTTTGTTTGTTTATTTTTTTATGCTCAAACTTAGGTTCAGGCCTCCTAGAAAACCTGAATCATTATGCAGATTCTGACAAGGCTTTTTGTATGCAAAATGACAGAGAAATGTTTGATTTGCATATTGCAATCTTGTACATTCTTCTGAGGTCATAAAAATTAAAAAGAAGATACCTCCATAATCTCATAAAAGTTGAATTTAGTTAAACAGTTATAATCTCATATATATAGAGATAGATAGATAGATACTCAACTTGTTACTAAAACTATATTGCAAGCTTTTCAGCAAAAAAGAAACTATCAGAATTTGCACTCTGTTTCCCCACATTTTGAGAATCAAACAAGGATCATTGTCAATTCAAAAAGAGGTATTAAGCTTAAGAATTTTTATAAGAAAAGTATACAAATAAGTCAATACAATATAATTTTATATACATACTGGCAAAGTTTGTTTCCTTAGAATATATAATGTACATATATATTCTAAGGAAACAAACGTTGTTAAACAGATTTTATAGGTCAACTAAGTCAAGTGTTAGATTAATCTATATTTAGGGGACACATCATAGACCGATTGAGGAAGAAGAGAATTTACATATTGCCAAGTAGTCAGGGGCATTTATGATTTTTCTTCTGATTTTTGATCCACAGAATATTTAGGGTTCTGAAGTAAATTTTCACAGCCCATGGGACAGGTTTTAATCAGATTAATAGTAGAACATGTTAATTTGGAATTAATAAGGGATTACAGGAAGAATTCTATTATTTTCTCTGGCCTTCCTATATCCCTTTCAGTCCCTCTTTTTATCTTGGCAAAGCTTTGGTGACTTCTTTTTCATTAGATCTTCATTGATTCCCTTATTATTAATGCTTTTTTTTTTTTTTTGTCCTCAAATAATCCTGTATTGACTTATTTGTGTACTTATCCTGCAACAATTCTTAAACTTGATACGTCATTTTGACATGACAGTGATCCTTGGTTCTTAAAATATAGGTCAGCAGAGTGCAATTTCTGATAATTTCTCCTTTGCTGAAAGGTTTGCAATATTGGTTCTAGTAACCAATTGGATGTGCCTTCTGAGGAACAGTTTCAAAAAATAAAGAAATGTTCATCATTAATAGAGTGACCATTGGTTATGAATTTTTTTTTTTTTTTACCAAAGCAACCCATTAAACCAAAAAGAAGCAAGCAAACAAAAAATAACATATTATCTATTATCCAGATTATGTTTTATTACTCTATAGGAATCTTCTTAAATTTGTCGGACAGTAAGTATACCTGGTTCTCAGAATTTAAAAGGATGAGGAGAGAATACTGGATTGCTTTCAGGAAATTGCAAAACTCTTAAACCTAAAACTATCTCAGAATTATCTCAGAAGCAAAGGTTCGTGATTTTAATACATGTATATTGCTGATGGTATCTTATGGCTCTCTGAAGAATTGAAATTTTATCCCTTTGAAAAGGCAGTGAAGAGGTTGATACATGGGCATAACTGGGTGTAGAATATAATAAAAAAAATAATAATAATAAGGATCTTTGAAGAACTAAAGAATCCCATCAGGAAAATATATAATTGAAAAAGAAAATAGGCTAATCTCATGATAAAGGATAGTTTGAATACGCCACCATTTTTCTTGTATTACCAGAAAAACAGGAGACTACTCCACAGTGCATTGACTCAATATATTGGGTAATCCCAATGTAGGAATTCCCAGAGGGTATGGATGAGAACAGCATCGAATAGATAAGCATGAAAAAAATTGTATTTTGAGTGACTGGATTTATTGATGAAATAATAGTGTTGTTTGAGACTTTGATTATGGATAGTTTATCTATTCTGTAGAATTTAATAAGTCAAGATTAAGATATAAGGGGCAAAAAATGTTTTGGTTTTGTCATTGTATTCCAATATCTAATACAGTACCTTGCACATAGTTTGTGTTGAATAGAGAATATTTTGTCATTTATGCAACTATTACAAGTGATTATTTCCAGCAGGCTCAGAATATTTAAATGAATTTACTATATTTGCACCTATTTCAAACCTAAATAAATTAACCACTTTGGGACAAAATATTCAGTTAATATGAGGGTGTTTAGAGCTAGAAATAATTTTTGGGTTCAACTATTCTAATGCTGTAAGTATTTGCACAGAGAAACTGAGGATGAGAAATCACATGATCTAATCACTAATATTTTAAACTCCAAATTCCACAATCTTCTCTCTGTACCAGACTGCCTTGCCATAAGTACATAATAAGTGTTTATTGTTGTTGCTTTTGTTGTTACTATTTAAAACTATCATAAAATATGTGAAGGATTATTCCATATCTTTTTTAAAGTCTTTTATATCACAAGAATCAGAACTTTTTTTTTTTTTTTTTCCCCCAAAGCTCAGTCTAGTTGGTGCAGTGGTCAGATTTTGGGCATATAGTCAGGAAAATTTATCTTTCCGATTCAAATGTGGCCTCCAACACTCACGAGCTATATGATCCTGAACACATCACTTAAACTTGTTTGCCTCAGTTTTCTCATCTGTAAAATTAACTGGAGAACAAAGTGGCAAATCACTCTAGTATGTTGTTGTTTTTTAAAATTCATTTATTTATTTTAATACACATTGCTTTATGAATCACGTTGGGAGAGAGAAATAAGAACAAAAGTGAAAAACCATGGGAGAGAAAAAATAAAACAGAAAAAAGAAGTGGGCATAGCATCTGTTGATTTATATTCAATCTCCATAGTTCTTTTTCTGGATGCAGATGCCATTTTCTGTCCAAAGTCTATTGGGATTGCTTTGGATTACTGAACCGCAAGAACCAAATCGTTCATAGTTGATCATCACACATTTTTGCTATTATTGTGTATAATGTTTTCCTGGTTCTGCTTGTTTCACTCAACATCAGTTCATGTAAATCTTTCCAGGCCTTTCTATAATCAGCTTGTTCATCATTTTTTATTAGAACAATAATATTCCATTACCTTCATATGCCACAGCTAGTTTAACCATCCCCAATTGATGGACATCTGCTCATTTTCCAATTTTTTGCTACCACAAAAAGAGCTGCTGCAAATATTTTTGCACATGTGGGTTTTTTTTCCCCTCCTTTATGATTTCCTTGGGGAACAAGCCAGTAATGGTACTACGGTGTCAAGAGTATGCACAGTTTTATAGTCCTTTGGGCATAATTCCAAATTGCTCTTCAGAATGGTTGGATCATTTCACAATTCTACCAACAATGCATTAATATCCCAGTTATCCCACATCCTCTCCTATATTTATCATTATATTTCCTGTTATCGTAGCCAATCAGAGAGGTATGAGGTGGTACTTCAGAGTTATTTTAATGTGCATTTCTCTAATTAATAGTGAGTTAGAGCATTTTGTCATATGACTATAAATGGGCTTTAATTTCATCATCTGAAAATTGTCTATATCTTTTGACCATTTATCAATTGGGGAATGACTTGTATTTATATATATATATATATATATATATATATATATATATATATATATATATATATATATATATATATATATATATATATTTGACACATTCTTTATATATTTAAAAAAACAAAAACAAAAACAAAAACAAAAAATCAAGACTTTTCTCAAAAACACTGGCTGTAAAGATTTTCCCCCAAGTTTGTACTTCCCTTTTAATCTTGTTTGGATTGTTTTGTGTGTATGTGTGTGTGTGTGTGTGTGTGTGTGTGTGTGTGTGTGTGTGTGTGTGTAAAAACCTTTTTATTTGATGTAATCAAAATTTTCCATTTCTCCTTTCATATTGTACTCTAGTCCTTCTTTTGCCGTAAATTCCTCTCTTCTCCAGAGATTTGATAGGTAAATTATTTCTTGCTCTCCTAATTTATTCATGGTATCATCCTTTATGCCCAATCATGTATCCATGTTGATCTTATTTTGGTATGGGGTGTGAAATGTAGTCTATGCTGAGTTTCTGACATATTATTTTCCAGTTTCCCTAGCAATTTTTGTCAAATAGTGAATTGTCATTCTGGAATGGAGTTTGGGGATTTAACAAATACTAGATTAACTATAGTTTTTTGATTATTGGGTTGTGTATAGCTGATCTATTCCACTGTTCCACCACTCTCTCTCTTAGCCAGTATCAAATTGTTTTGATGACCGCTGCTTTATAATTTAGTTTTTGGTTTGTTCCTGCTAAGCCACCATCCTTTGTATTTTTTTTTTTTTTTTTATTAATTCCCTTGATATTCTTGACCTTTTGTCTTCCAAATGAATTTTGTTGTTGTTTTTTCTAGTTCTATAAAGTAATTTTTTGGCAGTTTGATTGATATGGCACTGAACAAGTAGATCAATTTGGGAAGAATTATCATTTTTCTTATATTAGCTTGACCTATCCATGAATAAATATTTTATTTTTCATGTAGTAATTTTAAATAGAATTTCTCTTTCTATCGCTTGCTGATGGGCTTTGTCAATAATGTTAGGATTCTTACAAGGTGCTAAGTCACTGGAATGAATAGAGATAATAATTATCTGATTTAGCATGGTTAAGTAAGATTGATCTGACCCTACAAGGAGATGTTATGGGCCAGAACTTGAAACAAGGTTCTGAGTGGAATTGAGGAGACATGGTTAAATCTAATTTAGCACTGATTTAATCCTACAACAAATAATGGTTTCCTAGTGATGTAATGATTGGTGTGTACTCAGTGGGCAACATATAAGCAGGAAGTACTCAGGGTCAAGGAGAACTTCAAGAGAACTTCGAGAGAGGACTTCGGGACTTTGGGAGAACTTCAAGGAGACTTTGGAAAATTCAGAGTCAAGATTCATTCCCACTTCCACCTTTGTGCTGCCTGGAGACATTGGGAAGACTAGAGGATGATGCTGGCAAAGACAAAGGACTAGCAGTAAGAGCTCTCAGGAACCAAGGAGAGAGAAGGCCTCCAGAAAATCCCAAGTGAAGGAGAAACGATTTTGGAAGAGACTATAAAGGATTTGGACTTTAACTCCTGGCTGCATTTGGGATTATTGAACTGAACTGAAACTAAGGCTGCCTCCACAAGGTCCCCAAGAAATCTGCCCCAAGAATGATTATATTTTAGAGAACATTATAAGTAATATATAAAATACTAATCATTTTGTGGCTTTATTTTATATCCTGCAAATTTGTTAAAAGATGTGAATTGTTTCAAGTAGGTTTTTAGATGGTTTTCTAGGATTCTCTAAATATATCATCATATCATCTGCAAAGAATGATAGTTTTATTTCCTCATTACCTATTCTAATTCCTTTAATTTCTTTTTTCTTTTCTTATTGCTAAAGTTAACATTTCTAGTAAAATGCTGAATAATAACCACTCCAATATATTTGCCAAGAAAACCTCAAATGAGTCATGCAGAATTAGACATGACTGAGCAATAACAATGTATCACTTGTCATATACCTGTAGACCAGCAATCAGCCTACCTAAGATAAGAGGAATTCTTCACCAAGTGAACTCTTTGAGATGAAGTCCTAAATTGTATAAGCATTGTGAACTAAATTAATAAAGAATATACTGACACTGAAAATTCATAGATCCTTGAAAGATTACAGCAACATTTTACCATTGTTAAGTTGTAAAGGTAAATGGACAATATCATTCCAAAACATATTCTGTGTTCCTTAAAGGTCTATATTAGCCAAATCTGTCTCATTTTATTTTTTCAAACAACTTTTTTTGAATAAGGCCATAAGAAAAAAAGTGGAGTGAGAAGTTAGAGCTTTAAAAGTATCATGGGGAAAATGGGGCTTTGCACCAGGGTATAAATATTTGGTTGTATGGCAGGGCAAGAAAGTTCCCCACTCCATATTTCCAACACTTTTATTGCCTGGTTTTACCTGGTATTTTTTCACTAGCCCCCAACAAAATCACTACTATGTAACATCATCAGAGGGTCACCTCTTCCTTTAATCTTCATCAGATCAAGGCTTGTAGTCAGACTGTTTTCTACATCATACTCCTATGTACATATAACCATTTTTTCAGAATCTTATCCCATATCAAGATTTTCTATGTAATCCTCTCTATTGAAGCTTGTTTTTCATTAAATTACTGGCCTAGCAGTTGACCCACTGTATTAAGTGTCTTTAAAACAGTTTTATTTCTTGTTGGAAACTAAGATTTGTTGAAGGGCTAAAGACACTAGATTTTCCCTTAGTGGTTATAGCCTCAAAGAAGAATAGGGATCATCCATCTGTTCAGTCTACAAGTGTCAAACTCCAAGTAGGCAAAACCTAGGTTAGGCTTGAAATGTCTATAAATAAGAAAAAAAGGCCAAAGAAAGTAGGAAACTGCTGACAAATTATAAAAAGACAATTAAATCCCGTACTAAAACCTTTATCTTCCATCTTCCCACTTCTTACTCAGCTCAATTCCAGAAAAAAAATAATTCAGTTAAAGATTTTTAGGGTTTTCTGAAGTTCACTGTGACACAGAAATTGAATTGTATGTCAAATTGAAGAGAGGAAAAATGAAAGGGAAAAAATTTGAGGGGTTTATTACAATATAAGAAACATTTTAATGAAAAAAAATATGATTTATGCCAATTGGTTAGCATTCCAGGTATACTGTGACTGTCTAGGATATAAGGATGATAGGCAATATTTATGTAGAATTTATTATGTGCCAGATATTGTGCTAAGCACTTCACATTTATAATCTTAGGTGAGACTCAAACCTGGGGAGGGAGATTCTGTTGTTATCTCCATTTTGTAGATGAAGAAATTGAGGCAAATGGCAAGTGATGTGCTCAGGTTGACACAAGCAATTAGTATCTGAGGTTGGCTTTGAATGTAGGAGTTTTTTGACTCCAGGATCCATGTACTATCTAACAGTGACAGCAGTAAAGGAAATGCTACTGCAATAGAAAGAATAGAAAGAACCATATTGGAAGGTCATTTAAAAAGGATTTTAGGTGATTGATTCAAAATGGTGTTTGGAAATTACTGAGATTCTGAAATTTGAGGTGTAAATTACCCGGATTATAGAAAGGAGCCAATTTATCACAAGGAAAGCTTCTTTGGGAGAGGAATAGAATGTTGCTGTGGGGGTGACAAGAATCCTTGACTGGAGACGTGTTCTTCCATTTTCACCAAGGACAAAGCAAGAAGAAATGAACAAAAACTGCACATTTTGGTTAAAGAATAACTTGCTGAAGTTGTGTTTTTAAGTAATGAAAAAGGTTAGCCAGGAAGATTACAGAATCCCTTTCCCTAGGGGCTCTTTAAAAAATAGAAGAGATTCACATCTATCCAATTTAGGAGTAATTCTGTCTAAGGAGCAAGGGTTGTACTAAATAACTAACCTCTCAAAGTCCTTTATCTCCTCCCCCCTTTTATTTTAATGGAATCAAGAGCTAAAATGCCCCATTTTGACTTACAATATGTTGGTGCACTGACCTAGGTGCTGAAACTTCATATCTATGCAGACTAATCTATTTTACCTAGATAGGAACAGAAATTGAATTGCAAAACATGCTAATGAGATCAAAGATCTCAGTATATCTATCATGTGCAAGTCCCAAGAGGGTCAAAATCCCAGAGGGGAGGAGGGAGGAGGAAGGAAAAGAGAATGAATATGGGAAGCTCTACTCTGAGTTTGTTTTTCACTTATCAATTCTATCTTTGGGGGCTTGTGATTCTATCTTTGAGAGACTTAACTTAAACATATTTTTAGTGAGAGAAAGAGAGAGAGTGTATGTGTTTATATGACAATACATATGTTTGATGAGAAAAATGCTTTAATTGGAAATAGAACATTTTGTGTGGATGAATATTAGTGATAGAAACACATTTAAAGAGAATGGAGGAATATTGTTAGCTAGAGAAAAGCTGTTTCCTTACAATGACATGACATGAGCTATTTCCAATTATAAAAATTATTTTGGGCTTAGCATTGAGAATTGAGTAATATCATAACCTATGCAAATGAACAAGTACCACTGGCTTTGATTCAGATTCTCTAAGTTAATGAATAAGTGCATTTAAGAAGAAAACAAGATTTTTATTTAAAATATTTCCTTCACTGAGCATTCAGATGTTGAGAAATGAAGATGAGACCTGAAATTCATGCAGGGAGTTGTACAAAGATTGTATGATTCAAACAATAATCTTTTGAAACATGTGGTAAATATATTTAATGACATTAATGTTGTCTTAAGGGATTTATACTCTGAGTATTGCTCAGAACTTCCATTTTCCTTTTCTCTGCTCTCCTTGCCACCACTCTCGTCCCCTTTCCCAGGTAGTATTAATTATATGACTTATAAGGAGGAAAAAAGCTATAATTTTAAAAGTACTAGATTTGGATTCAAACAAAATAATTCATATAGTGACTTGACCATTTATTACCTGCGTGACCTTCTGCAAATTATTTAACCTCTCTGAGGTTCCACTTCCCTCATCTATAAAATACCTGAACATATGAACACTGAAGAAATAAGGAAGAACAGGTTTATGGGAGGTAGTATTGTCATGCAAGAATTATACTAGACAAATTACATAGCAAGGCAATAAGACAGTAGCTGGATTGCTTTACAAGGTGATAGAATTGTGGAGGGATCAAAAATAGATGATTTGGAGCCTTAGACTTTTGATAAGATCACTCAAAGTCCTTTTCTATCTCACAAACTCTAAGACTAAGATTCCATGATTTTTGTAGTAGAAAAAATATATATAATAAAAATGTAGAGGAAGTAATAGGAAAATACATCAAAAAACAAGCATTTTCAACACCCAAACTATTTCCTTTTTCCTGGATAGGCAGGGAATTGGGATAGTGAAGTTTATGACTCCAGTTTTGGTCTGACCCTGTACCACTACTTTTAATCTTGCTGTTCCATTAAGGGCAGCAGGAAGCAGTATGCCTATCAGATGACCATTAAAGTTGCTGTATCTAATTGTCTAGGGTGCCATTAGCTCTCGCCATTTTACTGGGGAGTCTTTTAAGTCTCTGGAACCACCGCCTCAGCCTCAAAGAGTTGGCAGGGCACAATCATATTAAATCCAAAGTTTGACATCTGCCAAAATAGTGTGAAACCTTAATGTTTGCAACAGTGCTTATGGTTCAGTGTTCCAAAATATGGCATGAACTAAAGAAGGGAAATGTCTCAGTGTGTGAAAATATAGTACTTCTGGTGGTACAGTGGGCTTGTGACTCCATGTTTATTTCCTTGCCCTATTTTTAACTTCTCCCTCTTTTATCCTTTAACTTTCATTTTTTTTTTTTTCTTTTACTTGAGACTGTTGTTTGACTCCTAATTATTTCCTTGATGTAATATAGGTGGTCTACAGATATAATGATGGACCTGGAGTCAGGAAGATCCGAATTCAAATACCATCTCAGGCCCTAACTATTTGAACCTAGGCAAGTAATTTAAACTGTCTCTGCCTCAGCTTCTAAAGTGAAAATAAAAACAACTTCCAGGTTTGTTGTGGAGATCAAAGAAAATAAATTGAACAATGCTCTTTACAAACGTTAACATTCTGTGTAATGGCAAAACAAGATTATACGATGATCAGTTCTGATGGATGGGGCTCTTTTCAACTTCAAGGTGATTCTGGCCAGAATCAATGATCTTGTAAAGAAGAGAGCCATATACACCCAAAGAGAAGCTGTGGGGATGGAGTGTGGATCACAGCATAGTATTTTCACTCTTTTTGTTGTTGTTTGCTCACATTTTATTTTCTTTCTCATTTTTTTCTTTTTGATCTGACTTTTTTGTGTGTGACAAGATAATTGTATCACTATGTATGCATAGATTGGATTTAACATATATTTTATCATGTTTGACATATTTTGGATTACTTGCCATCTAGGGAAGGGGTAGGGGAAAGGCAGGGGAAAAATTAGAACACAGGTTTTTTTTTTTTTTTGGGTTTTTTTTTTATTCATTTTTCCAAATTATCCCCTCCCTCCCTCCACTCCCTCCCCCAGGTGGCAGGTAATCCCATACATTTTACATGTGTTACAATATGACCTAGATAAATATATGTGTGTAAATACCTTTTTCTTGTTGCACATTAATTATTAGCTTCCGAAGGTGTAAGTAACCTGGGTACATAGACAGTAGTGCTAACAATTTACATTCGCTTCCCAGTAGAACACAGGTTTTGCAAGAATCAATGTTGAAAAATTATCCCTGCATACTTTTTTTTGTGTGTGTGTTTACTTTTTGTTTTGGGTTTTTTGCTGAGGCAATTGGGGTTAAGTGACTTGCCTAGGGTCACACAGCTAGAAAGTATTAAGTATGTGAGGCTGGATTTAAAACTCAGGTCCTCCTGGCTTCAGGAAAATATAATTTGAAAATAAAAAACTTTAATAAAAAAATTCGGTGTAAATGCTAGAGATTATTAAAGTTACTATTGTACTAGCACAGGATCATAAGAGATATAATTTACAAAAGAACATTGCAGTGAAGAGAGGCAAGAGAAGAGCTAGCAGAGTAGAAGCAATGATCCTATCAAATTCCCCTCCAGAAAAACAAACAAACAAACAAACAAACAACAATAAAAAAAAACTTTAGAACAATGACTCAGATCAAGTCCTGCAGTGATAAAATCAAAAAGAAGGCAAGAATGAGAATTTGTTTTAGGCCCAAGACGATTTAGGAAGTTTGAAGGAAGGTCTGTGATAGCTGGATGGGGATTGATTAAAGAGCACTCTCATCATCCTCCACATCACCTATGGGCACTGGAAGACTCTTTGACATCCTCAGCAGCTGCTCCAGGGGCTCCAGGCCCACAGATCATAGAGAAATTAGGCAACTGGTCAGAAAGTGGTTGCAGGGGCCCTTGTCCTGGGCCCTGAGATAACTCGAAGACATATTTTCCAATTCCATTGTCAAAATGCAGGCAGGAGTCACAGTTCCAGAGAGCAGAGGAGCAGTTATGGCTCCAGGGAAACAGGGTCCTTGATTGCACTTCCAGAGAAGAGGGCAGTGCTGGTGATTTTTGTCCTAGATTCTCAAAGAGGAACAAAGTGAATCATTCTGCTGGGAGTCAAGGTACCATGGGTCTGACTGCGACTCCCCAGACTAATATGATCCAAGAAGACTCCATCACAGGTCAGGTTAAGCTAGTCTATATGAATACTTGGAATGGAGATCTCTAAGTTATGCATCCCATTTTTCTTTTGAGGTCCTGCTTTCTCCACAGACTACAGCGTGTGGGCAGCCTGTGCCCCTGCCTTCCATGTCTTACAATCAATCCCTTCAAAGGGTCCCTTCTTCTGATCCCCAGGATCACAGGAGTGTTTGCATCCAACAATTTCAGACTGGTGTACTTTGGCATGTAAACCACGTAGCTGGTATTCTCTGATAATCCCCGGCAGGTTACTTGGAGAAGAGATCTCAGTGTCCAGTACTATGTTGCCAGATGATTTTCAGAACCTTCCTGAAACAATTCAAAAGGAGCTTTTCAGGCTCCTGGCATGGGACCGGTGTACTGTCCAAGATTCACGTGTACGCAACATGTAAATAAGTGACTCTGCACACCTTCAGTTTGGTGCTCAGCCTAATTCCCTTTTTCTCCCATATTTTCTTAGAGAGCCTCCAAGGATTGAACAAGCTCTGGAATGGGTACATCAAGCCCATCATCTATGTGTTCATCCCTGAGAAATATTCTGCCACCATCAGTGAACTTAGCCACAGCATCCAAAATGTCTCCATTTGTGAAATTGAGGATTTCATGTATAAATAGTGTGGTGTAAACTAGAAGAAAACCTGTTTTCTTGGTGTTCATTATTTGGTCAAAATTAGCACAAGCAGCAGAGAATCCATCTATACCAGTGGTCCTCAAACTTTTTAAATAGGGCCCCAGTTCACTGTCCCTCAGACTGTTGGAGGCCAGACTGTAGTAAAAACAAAAGCTCATACTCTGTCTCTGCCCTCAGCCCATTTGCCCATAACCCCTGCGGAGGGGGGGGGGGGGGAGGGGGACCCTCCCTCCCCTGCATAAACGTCCTCAGCCTGCCATATCTGGCCCAGGGGCTGTAGTTTGAGAACCCCTGATCTATACTTTGTTGTATCTCCTCCTCAGAAGCAGCATTTTGTGTGCAGCCATCTGTGAGCAGAGTCCCACTTTACTCCTCTTTAGTCTTGGGGTGTAGCTCCTTCAAGTTAAATAAGTCAGCGTTGGTTCAGTAACTGACTTTGACATTTTCATCCTTGTTGAAGGATCTCTGAAATCACTGAAAATATCATGCTAGAAACCATGAAGAGCACATAGCCCTGCTTCAAACCACTGGTGACTGGGAAAGCATGGGGGCATTGTCCATTACCCAGAACCTGGACAGCCCTGCCCTCGTGAAACTAATATATCAGGCTGACGAGCTTCTCTGGGAAACCAAATTTTGCTGTAATTTTCTATAAGCCTCCATGACTGCCTGTATCAAAGATTTCCCTTAGAGCATTAAACATTGTTTACAGACCTCTGATGTTCTCCTGGCATTTCTCCTGGAGTTATTGAACAGCAACAATATGGACCATTCCTCAGCCCTTTCTGAACTACCCACGCTCTGGAGTAAATGACCATCTTCTGGGTAAAGGATTAGCCTATGAAGGAGAATCTTGCCAGTAATGATTTACAGAGAGAACCCCACTGTTACTGTCCCAGGACAACTTTAGAGAGACAATGGAGATATCCTTGCACTTCTGGGAATAATCTTCTCTTGCCATTTAACAGGGAAGATTTCTGGCAGATTTTGTATGAGTAGTGAATCCCCTTGCCTCTGCACTGTAAATCTCAGCTGGAATAGCATCAGCACCAGGCGCTTTGCCACATGAGAAGAACCTAATGGCATTCAAACCATATTTTTAAGGTAAGAAGTTGAGCTAGGATATGATTGACTTGAACTTGAGATAGATGGTCAGTGACTTCAACACTGATTGATGGTCTCTTGAGAGTATTGTAGAAGTGTTCAGTCCATCTCTCCAAGATCATGTTCTTATCAGCAATCAATGTGCTTCATCAACACTGAGTATTTGAGATGCCCCATAGGTCTTTTGCCCTTAAATAGCTTTCAGGACATAATAAAAGTGCTTTGGTTCATTGCAATCAGCATGAAGCTGAATTTCCTCATTCCTTTCTACTGAACCATGCACATTGCATTTCTCTAAGCTTCACTTGCACTTTACTTTTGACAGAGTTAAATACTGTTTTCATAGAGGCAGAAGAACTAATTTCCTGATAAACTGTAGGGAGTTCTCATTTTTGTTTGTTTGTTTGTTTAGCAGCTTCTGAATTCCCCCATCATTTTTGATAAATCAATCTGAACATTTGTGAGTATTCCGTCCCAGATGAGTAAATGTAGTGCTGTACAGCAAATCCCTAAAATCTGTCCACTTCTTTTCTTCTCCACTGTTGCCAACTAAGTGTTGATTCAGCTTTTCCTCCATTTTAACAATGAATTATTCAAAACTGGCACAGCACCCTAATCTGTTGACATTAAGTCTTTTGGGGCTGATATTTTGCTGAATGTGACTGTGTAGCTTAGGCAGGATAAGTCTGTGATCAGTCCAGCACTTAGATCCTCACATCTCCTCTGACAATCCCATAGCCTGTCTTTCTCTTTTCCTTGCAATGACATATTCTTATAAATGGCAATGATTGCTTTGAGGGCACATCCTAATTTGTTGCATTTAGGTAAGTTTTATTGCACTTAGGAAGACAACATGGGTGATGAGGTCATAAACTGCACAAATCTTCAAGGATAGGTGATCATTGCTATTGTTCTTTCTAATCCCATTCCCCCCAGGGGCTCCATGCCATGTCCAATAGTCTGTGTCTCCTCTGATCTTACAGTCACCCAGAATCATAAGCTTGTGCTCTTTTGGCACTTTGATGTCCCAATTTTCATGAGATTTTTCTTTGGTTTCATCAGGGGTTGCCATGGGGGTAACAGACATACTGATGATGATGTCATGACATATTTCTGCAAAGGATAATCACATTGTCATAAATCTGTCATTTATTCCTTTCTCACAGAGGTGCAAGCTTGCTGATTAGATTAGTTTTGATTGTAAAATCTGTGCCAGCTTCACAGCTCTCATCACCACAGCCCCAATTGGGAGGGGGGAATGGATATTCAACTCTAACTTTGCTACACTCGCTTTCATTTACCAGCCATTTTTCTCTCAGTGCTGCTATTCTCTAAGAACAGTAAGAGTTGTTTGTCTTTTGAGTCTACTGGATTTTGTGTTGTCCATTAGTGTACACACATACCCTTTACCAGTGGTGAGGAGAATTACCTCTGCAAAAATTTCTGTCCTTTGTTGTGTTTGCATCTCAAATTAGAATCCCTATCTGCTGCCACCAGCACAACAAACACTATTTAGGACCCTTTTCTAGCCTGTTCCTCGTGCCAGGGAGATGAGCAGCAAAGTCTGTAAAGTTGCTCAGACACCTGCTTCTGTGTTCTGAGGAGAGAAGCCATGTCCTGGACCACCTGTGCATAGCAGTGACTGCAGCTCTCAGTGTATCCACCCCTGTAGCTTCGTCACGTGGTATTTTTGAGAAATTTAAAGTAGGTTAAAAAAAGTGTGATTTGTACATAAATTGAACTTAAGGGAGACAGTGTCTCACAAAGTCAGCAGCCTCATTCTCTCTGCTAGAATCATCAAGAGTCCAGTGGTAAGACACAGTCACAATGACTGGTGATGTCTGGAATGAAGTGAAAGACTTTGACATCTTCGATAGCTTACCAAGCTCTGAGCACGCCACAGGACCTGCTTCATAGCTGTTATCCCCATCTGTCCATGATACCAGGGGAAGTTTTTGTGTTCTTGGTTAGAGACAACCCTCCCAACTCACTGATGGATTCCAGACCCATTCATTACTTTCAGCCTTGCTTAGCCCATTTGCCAAAATGGCTTTCTGTGAGTGGCCACTGCATATACAATAACTTTTTATAGAGTTAGTTGAATCAGGTGGACCCCAAAGGTGAAAAGCAGCCTTGAAAAGGCTTCCACAATTTTCAAACCTTCACTGAGAACCCTCTACCTTGAGAGGAGCCCTAACATTTGCTGCTACAGGGAGCAGGCACCCTTCCAAGGTAAAAACTGGAGCATAGAAAAAGAAAATGGTGATCACACCTGTCCCTGAATCATGTCACTTCACAAGTTCAAAAGTTATGGACTGTTCTGAAAACAGCACTATAGCAAAGACTAGAGCTTTGGACATCACCGAACATCAGGTGAGCAGAGCCCAGCTTTAACATAAAGTTTAACATCAAGAAAAGTGATGAAAAATCCAAACAAAAATAAAGAACATAACCACAAGAACTACTCTGGAATCAGTATAGTTAAAGTCACAAACTCAGAAGAAGACATATAAATGAAACCTCAAAAAAAATTAAAAATTGAACAGAAGCTCAACAAGAATTCCTGGAAGAGCTAATAAAAGATATAGTGGTAGAAGAAAAATAAGAATAAGGAATTAGAATTACATAAGAAATTGTGAAAAGAGAATAAACTTAACTTTTAAAAAAGCCAAAGAAAACAGTAAAGAAATAAATTCTTTAAAAAGCAAAATTGAACAAATGGAAAAAAGGTACAAAAGCTTACAGAAGAAAATGATACTTTAAAAGTTAGAATTGGCAAGTCAAAGAAAAAAAATAAGAAATATGGAAAATAGAAAATATGTGAAATATCTCAAAGGAGAAAAAAACTAACATAAAAACAGATTGATAAGAGATTATTTAAATATTATTGGACTGCCTGAAAACTGTGATTAAAAAATGTAAGTCCAATCATTTTATTTCAAGAGATCCCACTTAAAATAATTATATAAAGAATATAAAATACTTGGGAATTTAATCTGTCAAAAGAAACTCAAGGACAATCTTAATTTCAATTTCAAAATACTTTTCACAGAAAAAAAAAACAGATCTAAATGATTGGAGAAATATTAATTATTCACAGGTAGACTGATCCGCTAAAAGATCCTAGCCTAAAGAGGCTCAGCAACTCAAAGTTTCAGGGGATTGGATGTTACAAGTTAATATTTAGAATTTAGAAAGGCAAATTTTGAAAACAATGACAAGGTGATTGGCTAAGAGCAAGGTCATCTAAACTATACCCAAGGTGAAATTGTAATCCCTAGGAGGCAGATTAAACTCCGCAAGAGCCAATGCAGAGAGTCAATTCTGTGTTGTCAATTGACAACTTCAATCAATACAATGAAAGATCAGTCAATGGCAATAGCTCTACTATCTCCAAGCAAAAGCCCTTTGCTTGTTCTGCTGGAGTTCCAGAACACAAGATGCTACCTTTATTCCTTCTGTATTGTTCAGTTATTCCTCCAAATTTTTAGCTCCATGAATTCTTCCAATTTCCTAAATCTTTTTGGAGGGAGCACCTCAAACATCCACATTTAGTGATTCAAACTCTCTCACCCTCTAGTTTTTTCATATGTAAAAATAAATAAAAGAATTGGATGACATAGATTAAATGTTGGAAGGAACTTCACACATCATTTATTCTGAGCTTTTCATTTTAATGAGAAATTCAAGTCCAAAGAAATTATGAAGGGATTTTCCCAAAGTCATTGAAGTGTTAAGTGGCTCAGTTAGGATTCAAACTAAAGAAAGCCCTTTGATTATATACTACAATCTTCCCCACTATAAAGCCAACTACATGGCTTCTGAGATCTCTTCCAGTTCTAAATTTGTGACCTTGTATTATTGGGGCATAACAACCTGATTTAATTAACTATAAGTTGTCAACACAATTGTTTCAGCCCTTGTTTTCATATTCAATAAATTATTTCTTTTTTTGTCACCCAGTTTCTTAATTATTCTTCCCCTTCCCACCACCATATGCAATTCCTGCTTTATTTTTACCAGTGTGATAGCCCCAACATATTACTAATCATTGCAACTGATTGTTCTATAGCATGTCTTCTTGCCCTGTTATTATTTTGATCTTTATGTTTCCTAACGAAAAGCAAATATTTTAGTATCTAAAATATTGAGTATGTTATTTCTAATAATGATGAAGTGGTGAGAATTAGATAAGGGGCACCTAAATGAAATTAGGTCTAGTTGAGGTCTAGTAGCAGGTTCAGAGTACAGGGAGTCAAACAGAGCTCCCCTGTAATTCCTTTGGATTTGGCGCAAGGATAGAGTTAAATGAGGTCTAGTAACAGCACAAGAGTCCTCTGTAAAGGAATTTACAGACCCGAAAACCTAGATTGATAAAAGAGGTTTATTGTGGAGTTTGGAAGTAAGGTTTAGTTAATATAGTTGAGGGTAGAGATAAAAGGCACCGGAACCACAGTTCCAGTGAGCAGAAATCCTTGACATGGCCGGCATAAGGATGCCATGCTTGAGACCTCTGCAAAGAGTGGACTCCAGTTTGGCTCTTATTATAAGGGGGGGGCTTTGGACAATCTGAAGGGGCCTGTGGGTGGAGTTCCAGATTGGCTTCCTGCTTGAGTTTCAGCCAGGGTTAGAATTTGAATAGAATTCAATGGGTTTTTAGATGAGGAAACTGTTTGTGCTTGGGGTGGGGTCCCTTCCCTAAGGCAGAGTCCAAGGAGATTTTAAGAGTTTGGGGGTTTCCTCATCAGAAGCACTTGTCCCAAAAAAGCATAATGCTAACATAAGAATAAATTTTCTTTCTTCTCCTGTCTGCTTTTTTCAAGTTTCATCTTACACTATAGTACAAGAAGTGGTACAGAAACCTTTGGCTAAAATCGATTTTTTTCCAAATTATTGCATTTTTTGTATTGGTTTTTGCAAATAAATAATAACATATATATGTTACTTTACTCCAGTAGAAATGAAGCCATTTGAGGACTGGTAATATTTCATTTTTGTATTCATGTTTCAAAAACTTGGCCTGTAATATATGTCTCATGAATGCTTACACAGTTAATAAATTATAATGACGGGAGTGAAAAAAACATAAATATTTGGCATTCTGCTTTTTTAAGATGTCTTCCTATGGCTTTGACTTACATATGTTGCTTCCCTTAAAGCAGGCAGAGAATCAAGTTAGTTCAATAACTTGTTTTTGTTTATGGACATATGATCATAAGTTGAAAAAAAAACAACAACACAATTTTAAGTGAGTTAGCAGACTAATGTCTCTATCAGTACGTTTTCAGCTGTTATGTGTTATTCCTGGTGGAGCAATTAACTCTTGCTGGGAACATTTTTTGCAGGTATGTTTTATTTATGTGGTAAAAACAATCATTGTTCAATCACATTACCTTGCTATTCACCACCAATTATCCCCAGATACACTGAACTTTGTAAAGCAAATTGAACCATCTGTTATATACATAAAACTCTGAATTTTCTGAAATGCTTAAAACTCAGAAAATAAATGTTTACAGTGAATGAAAAATTATGATGATCTGCAAAAGCCATTTAAAATCTGTTTCTGTAATACCATGTAGGGTGTATTTAAGTGAATTCAGGATCAAGGTAGGCATACATTGAAGTTGCCTTTCTTATTTCTTTATAGGGAAAGAAGCAGCAAAATTCTAAAGTTGGAAGGGATTTAATGGTGACATGAAATGCATGCCCTCCTTATATTGAGGACATTCTGATTTTGAGTGAGAATCTTGGAGTGGTCCATATGAACTTAGCAAAATCTATTGAAAGCTGTTTCATAGCATGATGGGAAAATTTTATCTAACATATATTCCAAGTTTTTCTTTTCATAGAGAAGTTCTGAAACATTTTTCTGTGACATGAATCTCTTTGGGAATCTGATAAAGCCAATGGACTCCATTTCAAAAATATTTTTAAGTTCATAAAATAACATTCATTGAATTGCAAAGAAAAACAATGATACTGAAATATAAATATGGAGAAAAAAATAAAACAACATAATTTCACAGACCACAGGTTAAAATCCCCAATCAAGTAGGGTCTAAAGACATTTGTAGACTGGCCCAAAATCTCACTACTCATAAAGTCTTTTACTTGTATTGTACCATTCTCCTTTTGGGCTTAGTAAATTGGAAAATGACTAACCAATTTAGATCAATAGCTAGAGTGTACAAAATAAGTTCAAATGACTATTTTGCTTTAAGTAGTTAATACTTTTAGGGCAAACAAGTATTATAAAGCATTTTGCATAATTATTTCATTTGGTCTTCATAACTATCATGCTTAATTTAGATGAGAGATCTGGTCCTAGGAAGAGTAAGAACTTGGGTGTGTTGCAATGAAGA
This sequence comes from Sminthopsis crassicaudata, assembly GCF_048593235.1. NCBI lineage: Eukaryota > Metazoa > Chordata > Mammalia > Dasyuromorphia > Dasyuridae > Sminthopsis > Sminthopsis crassicaudata. The sequence goes on from NC_133622.1 coordinate 33,391,862, forward strand.
CCTTTGGATTTGGAAACAGAATCCTAATTTTTCTGCTTACTTTTGGGACCTCTGATAAATCATTTATTCTTTCTGAGTTTCATTTTCCTCATTGGCAAATTATCATGGTGTGTGTTGGGGGTGGTGGGAAAAGGGAGTAAATGTGATCTCCTTTTTCATTCAACTAATATGGCTACATAACGAGACATGCTTAAGTTTTGGTAGACTTGCAAGATGTGTCTATATCCTGTTATGTCTTTATATAAGTCACTCTGTTTGGGTTAGGAAGAGAAGAGTATGATTGGCAGATCAAACAAGCTAATCATCTTTTTGTAACTGGCCAATCCAAGGACAGAAGAATGAGAGCTTAGAGTTTGCCCATTTGGAAACTAGAACCAGAAGTGGAGATAAACCCTGACCATGAAAGGGAATTTACTCTTGGGAAGAGGAGGAAACTATAGTTCTCTTAATCCCTTCCCATACTCCCACTGAACATATTACCAAAGACTGAACCCATAGGAACAATGTTTCCTACTGAAAGTGGAACCATGCATTGAACACATGCACATAGACACAGAAACATACCAAAGAGAGAAAACATCCTCAAAGAGCATGGTCAAGGCATGAGGGAAAAGCACTGGCTCTGGACTCACAAAAAAGGGGATTCTTCAATCAAGCCCAATCTGGCATTTGAGCAACCTGTTCAATACAGATTTCACACTTATACCATCACTGAGCTGTCTCTATTGTTTTAAATGACTTCCATTGACATCTTTAAAAGTTATTTTTGTCGGTCACATTGGTATTACCATAAACTCTTTACTAGTTCTATGAACTTCACTCTGCCTCAGTTCATGATTCTTATCAATTTCCTCTAAAATTCTACATTATATTCATAAACCACAATTTGTATAACCAATTCCCAATAAGAGGCAAGCTTTTTAATATCCATTTTTTCCAGTATTACAAAAAGAAGTGTTACCTATTTTTGGTACTTATCAATTTTTTTTCTCTCCCTTTGATTTCTTTGGGTGTATAGGACTGGCAGTGTTATAATTGGGTCAAATGGTATCTGTGGTTTAGTACATTTTGGGACACAGTTCCAAGTTGCTTTACAGAATGGAACAATTGGAACAATGCACAGCTTGCTTTGCAAACAATGGAGCAGTGTGTCTTTTTCTTGTAAATCCTAGGACATTTATTATTTTCTTTTTTGTCATCATTGCCAATTTGATGGATATAAAGTAGAGAGGATCTTGCTTTAAATTCTACTTTTCTATTATGCATTTTTCCCCACATGGCTGTTGAGAGCCTGAGGGACAAATTTAAAGATAGGCTTTCATCACTTGCCATATCTAGTCTTATTAGCCATAGTATATTCCAAACAACTGAAAGATAAGGGAAAGGAACCTATATGGAGACAAATACTTTCATCAGTTATTGGTTTTTTTTTTTTTTGTTTTTTTTTTTTTAGTAATGTCAAAGAATTGAAAATTGGAGAGATGCCAGTCATTTGGGAAATGACTAAACAAACTGTGATGTTTGATTGTGATTGAAGATATTATGCTATCAAAAAAACAAGATACTTTCAGAAAAAAAAAAAAGAAACTGAGGAGACTTATATGAACCGATACAAAGTGAATTGATCCAGGTAAACATTGTACACAACAACCACTACAAAAAAGAAAAAAATGCATGATAATTAACTTTGAATGACTTTGCTATTTTTTTATTATTATTTATTTAGAAATTTTTTCCACAGTATATATGCATGAGTAATTTTTTTTTATAATATTATCCCTTGCATTCATTTTTCCAAATTATCCCCTCCTTCCCTCTACTCCCTCCTCCCGATGACGGGCAATCCCATACATTTTACATGTGTTACAATATAACCTAGATACAATATATGTGTGTAAATACCATTTTCTTGTTGCACGTTAAGTATTAGATTCTGAAGGTGTAAGTAACCTGGGCAGACAGATATTAGTGCTAACAATTTACATTCGCTTCCCAGTGTTCCTTCCCTGGGTGTAGTTATTTCTGTCCATCATTGATCCACTGGAAGTGAATTGGATCTTCTTTATGTTGAAGATTTCCACTTCCATCAGAATACATCCTCATACAGTATTGTTGTTGAAGTGTATAGTGATCTTCTGGTTCTGCTCATTTCACTCAGCATCAGTTGGTTTAAGTCTCTCCAGGCCTCTCTGTATTCCTCCTGCTGGTCATTTCTTACAGAGCAATAATATTCCATAACCTTCATATACCACAATTTACCCAACCATTCTCCAACTGATGGACATCCATTCATCTTCCAGTTTCTAGCTACAACAAAAAGAGCTGCCACAAACATTTTGGCACATATATATCTCTTTTCCGCTCTTTAGTATTTCTTTGGGATATAAGCCCAGTAGTAGCACTGCTGGGTCAAAGGGTATGCACAGTTTGACAACTTTTTGGGCATAGTTCCAAATTGCTCTCCAAAATGGCTGGATTCTTTCACAACTCCACCAACAATGTATCAGTGTCCCAGTTTTCCCACAGCCCCTCCAACATTCATCATTATTTGTTCCTGTCATCTTAGCCAATCTGACAGGTGTGTGGTGGTATCTCAGAGTTGTCTTAATTTGCAATTCTCTGATCAATAGTGATTTGGAACACTCTTTCATGTGAGTGGATATAGTTTCAATTTCATCATCTGAGAATTGTCTGTTCATATCCTTTGACCATTTATCAATTGGAGAATGGTTTGATTTCTTATAAATTAGGGTCAGTTCTCTATATATTTTGGAAATGAGACCTTTGTCAGAACCTTTAACTTTAAAAATATTTTCCCAATTTGTTACTTCCCTTCTAATCTTGTTTGCATTAACGATTTTGCTATTCTGATGAAGAGAATAATTTAAGATAATTTCAAAGGATTTATGTTGAAAAATGCTTTCCACCTCTGTAGAGAGAATTAATTAAGCCTGAGTACAGATTAAAGCATAATTTTTTTCATTTATTTTTCCTTTTTTTTTTTTAAATTATGGTTTATATGGAAATTTTTACATTATTTGACATGTATAATTGATGTCATGTTTCTTGCATTGTCAATGGGTAGGGAGTAACTTGAGGGTAAAAGAAAATTCAAAAATCAAAATTTAAAAAAATAGAAAAGTAAAAATGAATAACAATAATTTAAAAAAAATTATTGATGATGATGATGACGATCAGAGCTTTGCACCAGACCAATGGCATTGAAGAATAGAGGGAAATATACACGTTGAATTTGCCTTTTGTGGCAAAATGTCTTTGTGCATCTTTCATGATCCTCAACTAAACATTGCACAACAGTGTCACCATCTATATAGATCATTGCCTCTTGAGTCCTGTCACCTCATCATTCCTCTCCTTATCCTTATCTTCCTTAGAAATTCCCTGTGATAAAAATGCCCAGAATCCCTTTGAAATAAGCCATCACCTGTGAGAGTGATGAGATCTAGAATTGGGGTACCTAAATGAAATTAGGGTTTAATTGAGGTCTAGTGGCAGGTTTGGGGTACAGGGAGTCCAATAGAGCTCCCCTATAACCTCTTTGGATTTAGCTCAAGGATACTGAGTTAAATGAGGTCTAGTAGTGGCACAAGAGTCCCCTGTAAAGGAATTTACAGACCCCAAAACCTAGATTGATAAAAGAGGTTTATTATGGGGTTTAGAAGTAAAGTCTAGTTAGTAAAAGGTAGAGATAAGAGGGCACCAGAACCAGTGTTCCAGTGGGCAGAGATCCTGGGCATGCCAGGTATAAGGCTTCCGTGTTTGGAACCTCTGCAAAAAGAGGACTCCAGTTTGGTTCTTTTAAATGAGAGATTTAGCTAAAGGGGCCTGTGGGTGGAGTCCCAAGTTGGCTCCTCCTTGGGTTTCAGCCAGGGTGCAAATTTGCTAAGTGGGGGTTGGGAGCCCTGAGCAGATCAGGTTAGATCTTTGAATGGGGGCTGGGACAGCCCAAGTTGGCTTAGATCCATAGGGGGCTGGGAGAGCCCAGATCTTCTATTGGAATTCAAAAGGATGCTTTTGACCAGGATTTGTGAATCAAAGGTCCTAGCTTCTTGAATTGATAATGCATCAGCTAGGAGGGGTTGGGAATCAGAAAGGAATAAATCAATCTGAAAGTCTTAAAGGGACCACAACCTGCATCAAGAGAATGCACCTGAATTCAGGGTGTTATCCACACTATCACTACCTAGGGAATTTGCACTAAACCACAAAGTTCCTAATTATAGCTATATTCTCTTCTTTTCTCCTTTTCTTCCTCTTCCTCATCCTCCCTTTTCTTTGGCCTTGTCTTCACCATTACTACAACAAATGAAAAAGTATCTCCAAATCACAAGGACAGAAAGAAATATTATCTGGTTTATACTGATATGCCTTTGATATCCATCCTCATTTCTATATTTCCATCAGCTGCACAACAAGCAACAACCCCTTTCAGAGCCTAAAAGAAATAAATATTTGCCTAGGATCCCGATATATAAGTATCACAAGGGTCAGTGGAATTGAGAAATTTCTCTGGGGCTTTTACTTTTTACTCTCTGCTGTGACTTGCCTGGAGATCTGGTCTTCTGGGTGAGGTTCTTAGCTTTTCTGGCAATATTATGTGTGTCCTTCTTTGTAGTTTGCAAATGGTTTGTGGTGGGATGAATTGTTACAGGGAATTGAATTCATAATAAGTGACAAATTTGTGTACTTAATGTTCTATTAGGAGCTACTTCCTCTTTTCCACATACAGTGGTGGGACCGGATAACCCAATTCTCTGCATAATCCCTTATCCACTGCAATTTGGCACCTAAACTCTTAAAAACTTTTCTTCCTCTCCAGCCTCTAAAAATGTACCTAAGCTAAATGTTTACCTCGTGGATCCAAACCACATAATTTTCTTCATATAAATGACTTCTTGAAGTCTATGTCTTGGAATGAACTTGTTTTTCTCATTCAAACTAGCAATTATCCTGCCTATTATTAAGTGGTCTCTATGAAGAGGGAATTCAGAAGGAAGGATTGTAAGAAAAATTCACTCTCAGCAGCCTCCTGGTTAGGCCCTAGCAATATCCTTTTGAAGATCTTCATTTCTACCAATCCTTTTAGTTTCATGAGGAATTATTCTTCCAATGAGAGGGGGCTAAGGCATTTTAGTGCATAATTCATGCTTCTTTTCTGTTTTATCCTGTGCTCTTGACTTCTCTCTAGTGACCTTGATTTTTGCTAAGGCTGACTAATCAAGGGAGGATTTTCACAACTGAGACTGACCTTTTTGGTAGACTGACAATTATGAAAGATTAAATACATTTTTTTCTTATAGAAAATAAATGGGAGTCCCTTTTCTGCTTATTATCTTAATTGAATCGGCTTTGCTCTCTCTTTTAGGGAGTGTGAAACGAAACCTTCGGCATTTCATGCTCCTCAGCTCACCTTTGAAAGTCTTGACTGCTTGATCGCTGACTGTGTGGCTTGCATGGCACTCTCCAAGAATGTTCCTCAAACTGCTTTTGAGTCACTCAGCTCAGAAACGGCCAGTATTCAAACCCCTGTTTCTCTTTTCCTGTGGAACCAAATGGATCATTGATGAAACACAACAAGTCAGTGACTTTTCTTTCAGGTGTATTTTGCACCCTTATTTAATTGACGCAGTATGATTTTCTCCATCCCTGCTTGTCATAATGACTATGTGCTTAAAATTCAAGTCAACTTTGGATCAGGGCAGATCCTGTGCTTCTAAGCATCGACTGCCTACATAGTGCTCCACAAAATTTTATTACCAATATTTACCTGATTAATATTAAGATAAGAAGATATTCAACTCAGACAAGTACTATTACACATTTGAAAAAATTTTAGTTCACCTGTATCTCATTACCTACTCAATAGACATTGGGGGATTTTTATTCCTTCTAGGCTTAATATAAACTCCTCTCTGTGGCATGTAAATTGCTTTACATTTGGCCCCAACCCACTATTCCATAATTATTCCATATTATTCTCTTTTTTCTTCAACATGATCTAATAATCATGTAAAACATTATCTAGTGAAACTGGTCTCTCTATTCTTTCTCCCACATAATATTCCATCTCTGTGCCTTCTCACTAAGTATGGGATAATTATCAGGTTAAAAGAACTCAAACAAGGTCTGCACGTGTTGTTCTCCCGTTCAATCATCTCCAATTCTTCCTGTCACTCCTAAAATGAAATATAAATCCCTCTTTTTGGTCTTTAAAGCCTGTCCCAAAGTAGCCTCAGCTTACCTTTCTAACTTTACTTCCATACCTACCTTTTGTCCACATTTCATGCACATGTAATCCAGTTAAACTGGCTTTCTTAGTGTTCCTCACACTTGTCTCTTCATTTCCCATTTTTCTGCCTTCACAGGGATGCTCCCCTAGATCCTGGAATGCTTTTTCTTCTCACTTCTGCCTCTTGGAATCACTCGTTTCCTTCAAGCTTCAACTCAAGTACAAACTTCTATATAAAACCTTTCCCAGTCTGCTGCAGCTATTGGTGACTTCTCCCAAAGTGATCTTGTTTCTATTTTTATATCTTTTTGCTTCTGTTTATATATGATAGCTTCCCCAGTTAGATTAGATTATAAGCTGTGTGGGAACAGAAACTTCTTTTTTTTTTTTTTTTTTTTTTTCTGTTTTTGTTTCTTCAGAGCCTGGTACAGTGGCTGACACATAGCTGGTGCTTAAAAAGCCATTGATTGATTAATTGATTTCTTGAATAATTTACTGACATCCAAGAAATTTAATGTTCTCCTAAGCTGCATTAAGAGAGGTAGGAGGACCAGGGGTAGGGACATGATAGCTCTTATATACTCCTATTTGACTGTTGAAATAGGTAATTGTCCATTGCTCCATTTTCCTTTGACTGTAAGGACTCCAGAGTAAACAAATACCTCCACAGAAGGAGCTTGGGGGAGGGTGAAAGAGAGAAGCCCCAGAGGACTTGAATTAATGACTCCTAGATCATTTGATCCCTTTTGAAACTCCTAAATCCTACATTAATCTGGCAGCTTAAAAGAACTTTTCCAGCATCTCATCAAATCCTAATCAATTAAGATGTACTACATAGAACAGTGTCTTGTCTGTTGCATTGTTAGGTACTTTTAATGAACTTCAGAGGGACTCTCCCTTCTGCAGCTGATTGAGGGAATATATGGAAATAAATTCTCCTAGTGTGAGATAGCATGGTATAGCAGAGGGAATGTTGTTTTTGGATTCAGCAGAGACTTGGATTCATACATCACATCCAATGTTACTTGTGAATTGGGACAAGACTTTAATACACAGCTTTAAATTTTCTAATTCTCAGTTTCTTCCTCTGCAAAATAGGAGTTAATGATTACTGTAGCATTTGTTTCACAGAGTTGTGAGAATCAAATACAATAATGATTGAAAAGAATTTAAAATGAGTATAAATTTTAGTTCTTAGATAAGTTTTCAGTGGCTCAGGTTTGTATAGTAAAGCCACTCATGAGATGTTAAGTTGTGATATCTATATTGAAACAGATATTAAGTTTATCAATGAATACATATATATATATATAGATAGTGCAGACTTACAGAGAGCTAGACTAAAAAACAGAGATCAAAGTGAACTGTGTTTGGGAAACTGTGCAGTATTACCCACCACCCTTTGAAACAAGCCAATGCTTGTTCTTGTATTGATATCTTCTGGCTAGGAATCAAAGGAATACCATATTCTCTAAAGAATAAAAATTTTGAGTAAAGCAAGGACAAAGGAAATATATGGGTAGGAAATAAAGAACAATTTCTACTTATTGCCTATATATTATTATTTTTAAAATTTTATTTATTTATAATTTTCACAGTATATATGCATGAGTAATTTTTTATAATATTATCCCTTGTATTCATTTTTCCAAATTATCCCCTCCCTCCCTCCACTCCCTCCCCTTGATGACAGGCAATCCCACACATTTTACATGTGTTACAATATAACTTAGATACAATATATGTGTGTGTAAATACCATTTTCTTGTTGCACATTAATTATTAGCTTCCCAAGGTATAAGTAACCTGCGTAGATAGACAGTAGTGCTAACAATTTACAATTCACTTCCCAGTGTTCCTTCTCTGGGTGCAGTTATTTCTGTCCATCATTGATCAACTGGAAGTAGTTGGATCTTCTTTATGTTGAAGATTTCCACTTCCATCAGAATACATCCTCATACAGCATTGAAGTGTACAGAGATCTTCTGGTTCTGCTCATTTCACTCAGCATCAGTTGATGTAAGTCTCTCCAATCCTTTCTGTATTCCTCCTGCTGATCATTTCTTACAGAGCAATAATATTCCATAACCTTCATATACCACAATTTACCCAACCATTCTCCAACTGATGGACATCCATTCATTTTCCAGTTTCTGGCCATTACGAAAAGAGCTGCCACAAACATTTTGGCACATACAGGTCCCTTTCCCCTCCTCAGTATTTCTTTGGGATATAAGCCCAGTAGTAGTACTGCTGGATCAAAGGGAATGCACAGTTTGATAACTTTTTGGGCATAGTTCCGAATTGCTCTCCAGAATGGTTGGATCCATTCACAACTCCACCAACAATACATCAGTGTCCCAGTTTTCCCACATCCCTCCAACATTCATCATTATTTGTTCCTGTCATCTTAGCCAATCTGATAGGTGTGTAGTGGTATCTTATTGCCTATATATTAAAGGAATAAATTTTAAGAAAACATGTATAAGAAGTATGTGATATGAGCCTAAAAAAATCATGAAAAAGGTAGATATGAGGAGAAGATGGAGCAGTGAACCTACCATGTGCTGCATTGGACACTGGATGCATAGAATGGTCAAATAATTTATCTGGGATTTTTTGAGGGGAGGGAATCACCTGGTTAGGATTTCTTTTTCTCTTCTTAAATTACTTTAATCCATTTTCATTAACTATTTCTCTATTACATGTAAAAATGTTTAATGTTAAATTAATTCCATTCCTCCCATCCCATCCCCATTCTTGATTATAATTTGATATCTATTACACATGTGAAGTCATGCAAAACATATTTTAATATAAGCTATATTGCTAATAATAAAGGAATGATAAAGTGGATGACATTTTTCATCACAGTTCTTTTGGACTATCTTGGATCATTGTAGTGATGAGAATACCTCAGCCTTTCACAGTTTTCATAGTTACAATATTGCTCTTACTATATATGATATTTTCCTGGTTCTTCTCACTTCACTTGGTATTTTTTCGTGTAAGTCCAATTTTTTTTCTGAAACTGTTGTGCTCATTATTTATTATAACACAATAATAATCCATACCAATAATATCCCATAATTGTTGATCCATTCTCTTAAAGATGGGCATCCCTAAATTTCAAATTTTTTGGCACTATGAAAAGAACTGCTACAAAGATTTTTGTACAAATAAGTTTTATATCTTTTCTTTGATCTTTCTGGTATACAGATCTAGTAGTGAATGTATTTCTGGATCAAAGGATATGCACCATTTATAGCCCTTTCTGCCAGTTCCAAATCGTATTCCAGAGGGGTCAGCTTAGTTCACAAATTCTGCCGAAAAAATGGTAGTGTACCAATTTTTCCAAATTCTCTTCAGGATCTGTTGCTTTCCTTTTCTGTCATGTTAGCCAATCTGAAATATATGAGGTGGTATTTCAGAGTTGTTTTAATTTGCATTCCTCTATAGAATCAATAGTGATTTAGAGTACTTTTTTTCACATGACTATGAATAGCTATGATTTCTTCATCTGAAAAATGCCTGTTAATATCCTTTCACCATCTATCAATTGGAGAATGGCTTATATTCTTATAACTGTGATTCATTTCTCTATGTATTTGAGAAATGAGGCTTTTATAAAAAAAAAAAAAAAACTATATTTTTCCACAAATATATTTACTATGTATAATTATATATATTCTTTTTCCTCTTTTTATCCTTCCTCTTTTTATCCTTCCTCTTCACTCCCACTCTCTCTCTCTCTCTCTCTCTCTCTCTCTCTCTCTCTCTCTCTCTCTCTCTCTCTCTCTCTCTCTCTCCACCCTATCACCTTGTCTCCCCTTACCAGTGTTTTAGTTCCAATCACTGTCTCCCTCAATTTACTCTTTTTTCTTTCACAAACACACCCCTTCTCTTATTCCCTTTGCTTCCTACCTCTCTTCAGGGCAAAATATGTTTCTATACCAGAAGGAGTGTGTATACCATTCCTTCTTTTAGCAAATTCCAATGAGAGTAAGTTATAACCATTGTCTGTCACAACTACTCCCATTTTCCCCTTCACTGTAGAAGCTCTTTCTCATCTCTTTTATGTGAGATAATTTATCGCACTTTAACCTGTCCTGACCCCGTCTCCCAGTGAATCACTCTTTTTCAGTTCTTAATTTTATTTTTTGGGGGTATCATCCTATTATAGTCAACTCACACCCATTATCTATGTCTTTATGCACTTCCCCAATAATAATAAAGTTCTTAGTAGTGACTAAGTAGAAAAGGAAGCATTTTATATTTATTTAATTCCTTCTGATTTCTTTTTCATGTTTATATTGTTATGCTTCTCTTGAGCCTTGTATTTAAACTCTAGCCTTTTTAATTAGGAACATTTGAAATTTTTCTTTGTTATTGAATAACCTTTTTTCTACTGAAAGATTATATTCACCTTTGCTGGACAGGTGATTCTTGATTGTAATTCTAGCTCCTTGCCCTCTGGAATATACACTGATTGTTTAGTATAAAAACTGCTAAATCTTGAGTTATCTAGATGTGGTTGCTGTTATATGTGAATTATTTGTTTCTGGATGCTTGCAATATTTTCCTCTTGATATGATATCTTTGGAATTTGGCTATGATATTTCAGGAAGTTTTCATTTTGGGGATCTCTTTCAGGAAATTATTAGTGAATTATTTTACCCTCTAATTCTAGGATATCAGGTGAGTTTTCCTTGATAATGTCTTGGAAAAAATGTCAGGTTCCTTTTTTGTGGCCATGTTTCAAGAAGTTCAACAATTCTTAATTATCTCTCCTTGGTCTCTTTTCCAGATCAGCTTTTGTTTTTGTTTTTGTTTTGTTTTGTTTTCCCAAGGAGATATTTAATATTTTCCCTATGTTTTTCATTCCTTTGATGTTGTTTCAGAATGTCTCAAGGAGTTATTAACTTCCACTTATTTACTTCTATTTTTTCCTTTTCTTTATTTTTTGAATTTAATATTTTATTTTCCAGTCATTTTTTTAAACATTCATTTAAGAAAAACATTTTTCATTTTTAAAACTTTGAACTCCAAATACTTCTCCTTTGTTTCCTCCTCAGTTCTATCACCATTTAGAAGGTAAGGCCAATTCAGTATACATTATACATGTATAGTCATATAAGACATTTGCCTATTAGTCATATTGTGAAAGAAAACATAGATCAAAATAAAAACCTAAAGAAAAATAAAATTGAAAAAAAGTCCTTCAATCTGTATTCAGAGGCCATCAGTTCTTTTTTCTGGGGATGGACAGAATTTTTCATTATATGTTATTCAAAACTGTCTTTATTTATTGTATTCCTGGGAACAGCTAAGTCATCTACAGTTGGTTATCTTATATTTCTATTATAATTATACATAGTAAATTTCATTTTTCATCAATTTAAGTAAGTCTTTCTAGATTTTCCTGAGATCATCCAACTCACCATTCATTATAGCAGAAAAAATATTTTATCATAATCACATATAATAATTTGTTAAACCATTCTCCAATTGATGGACATCTCAATTTCCTATTTTTGCCACTAGGAAAAAAAAAACTACAATAATATTTTTGTACATACAGATCATTTTCCTTTTTAAAAAAATCTCTTTTGGTATAGATTTAGCTGTATTTCTAAGTCAAAGGTTATGCATGTTTTTATAGCCCTTTTTGGCATAGTTTCACCTTTTTCTATAAAATGATTATATCAAGTCACCACTAAACCATATCTTATTTTCCCTACATATTTTCTAACATTTATTTTGCCTTTCTGCTCTATTAGCCAATCTAATAGATATGGGGTAAAATCATGGAATTGTTTTATATATATGCCTATAGAAAGCTTACATAACTTTATCTGAAAAATATTCATATTTTTTGAACATATCAGTTGGGGAATGGGTAGTATTTTTATTAATTTGGTTCAGTTCTCTATATGTTTGAGAAAATAAGTCTTTGTTAGAGAAACTTGCTTCTTTCTCCCCCCAGTTACTATTAGTAACTGTATTTCCCTCCCCCCATTCCTACCCCTTATTCTGTTCTCTCTTTCATGTCATCCTACCACTCATCAAAAGTGTTTTGCTTCTAATTAACTTCTTGCTCAATCTTCCTTGCCTATTATCACCCCCTTCTCTTTTCCCTTTCTACTTTCTTCTAGGATAAGCTAGATTTCTACCCAATTGAATATATTCCCTCTTTAGGCCAATTCTAATGAAAGTAAGGTTCATAGACTACCTCCCTCTTCCCTTTGTTCCTTTCCATTGTAAAAGCCTTTTCTTGCCTCTTTTAAGGCAGGAAATTTACCTCATTTTAACTTTCCTTTTCCCTCTCCCTTTACTTTTCTCTCTCACTTCTTAATTTTATCTTTTTATGTTATCATATTTCATATTCAACTCACTCATGTGTCCTCTGTTATATACTCCTTCTAACTTCCTTAATAATGAGAAAATTCTTATAAGTTTTAAGTTTTATCTTTTTTGTGTAGGAGTATAAACAGTTTAATCTTATTAAGTCTCATAATTTCCCCTTCTGTTTACTTTTTTATGTTCCTTTTGAGTCATGTATATGAAAGTCATATATTCTACTCAGCTTTGATCTTTTCATCACGAGTGCTTGAAAGTTTTCTATTTCATTTAATGTCCATTTCCCCCTGAAGGATTATACTCAGTTTTGCTGGAAAGGTGATTTTCAGTAGTAATCCTAGTTTCTTTGATTCTCAAATATCATATTTCAATCCTTCTGATTTTGCAGACCTTTTCTTTTGAACTTCTTAATTGTCTTTGAATGAAAAATTACTTCACCTCATCCTTTTGTGGGTTCTGCTGCTGTAGAATTGTTTTATGATATTATTTAGCTCTTTGGAAGGGTTTAAGGAAGAGCTCAGGTAAGTGGCTGCTTTTTCTCAATCATCTGGACTCTGCTCTCCCAATTCTACTTTGTAAGGAATTATTTTCTTCATTGACTTTTGTACCATCTTTTCCACTTTTTAATTCTACTTTTTAAAGAAATATTCCATGAATAATTTGTACATCTTTTTTCCCCATTTTGTGCTTCCTTTACCAAATTATTGACTTTTTAAATGATTTTCTTGTATCACTCTTACTTTTTTCCCCAATTTTTCTTCTTTCTTTAATAAAAATTAATATTCTTTTTGAACTCTCTCAGGAGCTCTTTTGGGGTCTGAGACCAATTCACATTTTTCTTTAAGACTGCTTTGACACTATGAGTCTCTTCTGAGTTTGTGTTTTGATCTTCCTGTTAGCATAGCACTTTCTTTGCCCAGGTTCTTTTAAAATTTTTTTCCTTCATTTGTTCCAATCTTTTTCATGACTTTTAAAGATGGCTTGGTTCCCCAGATCTAGGGAGCATCACCCTTGCTCCTTGCACCTGGACTGGGGTTATCATTCTTCTGCATTGAAGCAGGAGCACCTGTGGCCTTACCACTGGCCTCCTGTGCATGGTACCTTTCTGCTGTCCTGCTGCACAAAGAACAGGGCCTCTTTGTTGCTTTTCTAGTGCAGGCACAGAGCCTAGCTGCTAGCTTGATTTGCCAGAGCCATGAAAGCTGGCTGCTGGCCTGTGGCCCTAGGATTCTGGAGGATTGCTACTGACCTGCACTCGCAACCTGGATTCTCTGCTGACTTTCTGGGGCACGGCCTGCTTTTGGCTTGCTTGCATACAGCCTGCGCGGGACTGTGTTCCCCTTTCACTGGATTGAGACAGACTTTCTTGCTGACCTACTAACTTGTCTTGTGCTGGAAAACAACTAATTTGTCTTGAAAATTATCACCCATGACAGTAGAGTTTGGAGAATTTTTTTTTTCAGTAAGTAAGGATGAATAACAAAAGGAATTTTTCAGTCAGCTACAAAACAGAAATAGCTTTATGGTCATATTTCTGAAATAAGAAGTCATATTTATTTATGCAGAAAATTCATGTTAGTCCCTTTATTAGAGAAGATGAAAAAGCTTGAGGGGAGAATTGTTCTCTATTTTGCAGATTACCAGAGAGATTGGAATCTTTCTGGAAAGAACAGAAGGAATGCTTTTTAAAAATGTAATTGGAAAGTGATAAAGAGAATCCTAAGACTTTTCAAAACCTACAACCACTATTCATTCCTGATGATCTCTTGAGGAAATAATTATAATGATTCAAAAGACTCAGACTTTGAAAAACATTGCTTGGGGCTAAGAAAACCTAAACAATAAATTCAGAATCAGGTATTCCATGTTTGCTTTCCTGGGAGAATAATTTCTTGACCTCTTTGTGGTAATTTTAGTCTGGTGTTCCCTAGTGTGATCATTTGTTCCCAGATTTCCACATTTTAACTTGAATCCCACTGTCCTTCCCTCTTACTTTTCCCTCACTGTCTCATCAATGCTTATTCTGAAACCTGCTGCCCTTACTCTGCCCCATGTTGCCCATCACCCTATTTCTGCCAGGTATCCCTGCTTCAGTAGCCCAGACTGGCCCAACATGATTCATTATTATATTTCTTCATTCCAATAATTGTCTTTCCTTTATTCTTATAATTTAATAATGATGCTTTCCTTGTGTTATATAATATCTTGCCCCCAAATTCACCCCTAGGACTTAAACAATGTTGTTTAAATTTATCATCATATAAAATACTATTAAAATAAAATAAACTATAGTCATACCTCTCTATACATTTCCTTTCTCTCTTCACACTCTAATTATAAAGTGATTTTTCCCAATTCAGATCACCATTCCCTCTGGCATCCATAGCGGTTCCAAGAAACACCTCACCAATGCAGTAAAATGCATTATTTGTGACCAGACATGATCATCTCAATAGTGATGCTTTCTGGTACCCAAGCATCATGGGGAATAGAATTCTGGAGTTCTTTTATTCCTTCTCTACACATACATTCAATGCACATAGTATTGGAACTAAAGAGAACCCTAGAGACCATTTAGGAGCCCATCATTTTATAGGTCAGGGCATTAGGGATGAGTGGTATTAGTTGGCTCGCCCAAAGTGACAATCAAGTTATTAGTAGAGGCAAATGAATAACCCATATCTCAACTCCCAATTCATAACTCTTTAAAATATACATCCTATGCCTCGAGTTCAAAAAAATGCCATCTTTTTTTTAAAAGTTTAGCAAGAAAAATATCCATAATGCATTGTCAGGTGTTTGGGGAATTATAAAAATGAATAACTCCAACATGATGGCTTAGCGAAAGAAGTTTATACTTTTATAGAGAATTTTACAATATAATATGCTTTCGAGATGAATACGCTCCTCTCTCCTTTCTTCATTTCACAAAATCACAAACATTTAGAGATGGAAGAAATGGTAATGTCCATGTGTCACAACTCCCCTAGTTATGGGCAAGAACATGGAGATCCAATAGAACACTCTATAGCACTGAGTTAGTTAATAAGGAAAATAGCACCGAAGGCAGATTTCCTCCCTGTAGCTAGCTGGATGTTCTTTTCACTTTCTTAACCTGTCTTTAAGCTGGATGGATTACAAATTGAAGAATTCCTTTCCTGGAAGAAACTACAGACTGTCTTGCTAGATTTGATAAGCAGTTGGCATAGGTCAAGACAAGTTGTAGGTAATTAATAAATGCCTACTGATTAAATGACAACAGAATGGAAGGAAGAAAAGCAATTCTGTTATATTCACACTTCTTTATGGCTGGCTTGGTCTCTGTAAAAACTAAGGAAATGGAAAAATAAAGAATCCTTGGGATAGCACAAAGTAACAGTCTAAAGAAGAGAGCACACAGTAGGTATTTTTTTTTTTTTGCCTCTCCCAAAAGGAAATTCACTTTCAACTTTCATTAGGCTTTTTTTTCTACTATCTTCAAATGCAAATAAATAAGCAAGCAAACAAATAAATAAATGAATTAAAAATAAATAACTGCTTCCAAGAAACTCATCCCCTTTTGGAATTGAGACTAAATGGTTTCTAAGGCAGCAGACCTTGGATGAAACAAGAACGTTTCCTTTTGTGTGTTTCTCCCTGAGACTGCTCACACTGTACCAGTTTTGCAAAGTACATGGCACCTCTGAGGATAATGGCATATGTTCATTCATGTGAGAGATGAGTAGTGATTGGCTGAAACGCAAGGCAGATTTAGACATTAAGGTCCATCTCTTAAAATATTTAATCATGAGAATTCCTGACATGCGTCACTTACCTCCCTGATTAACTATCAAGCATTTGAGGCCCAATTCAGCATATTACTGCAAGTGGTGATTAGCATAGATGAAAAAGTCTCTGCTTTGCTATCATACTGATAATATTTTGCTTTGAAAGCAACTTGTTTCCCCCCTTTTCTTTTTAATAAACTGTGTGTCTTTTAATGGATAAACCCGTAAACCATCTGGCAGTTGTCTCGCGGATCATTAAGAGCACAGGGTAGCTCTGAGAGGCTGCCTCAAGTGACATGTAAACCCAGAGCGTGCAAAAGAAATTACTCTTGATTTTTAAGATCAGATGTTTCTTGAACAAAGAAATCGTCTACATTGAATGCCAATACTTAGTATGAAAGCATGCTAATGAAATAACCTATGTCACACTTCAGAGCTCTAAGTCTTCCATTGGCAACCCCAAGACATTGTGGGAAAAGAAGTCTTCAAGCCAAAAGTAATTCTGTCTGTGATATCTGTTAAGGCTTCTGACTATGGGCAAATCACTTAACCTTCAGTACTCCTTGGTGATTTCCAAAGACTAAAATTGATTGATGAGCTGTCTTTCTGAATTGGTAAAGGATATTTCCACACTGGGAGTCCCACCCATTAACTACATAATAGGGCCAGAGCTAAAATGTAAACAAAAAATGTTTCACATCAAAATCATATTGCTTTCATTTTATTATAAAACATTTAAAATGGATAGTTTTCTTAACTTTTTCTTGGAGATTATGAAAATATCATTATTTCTTTTTTATAGGTGAGAATATCACCTCAACAAGCATTGGTAAAATAACTGCTTTGTAGAGTTTGCTGTATTAGACATTGAGCAAGATAGAAAGTTTTGATAGTACATGCATGAGTTTATAGTTAATAAAAGAATGTTAAAAATTTTTAGCATTCATTCCTACAAGAAAATGGTAGGGAGTTTGCTATAGATTATATATGTGCTTTAGGTTATATATGTGCTTTCATGTAAAAATGTTTCCATATTAGTCACAGTGTGAAGAAAAAGATCAACAGAAAAAAAAAACATTAAAAAATAAGTAAAAAAATATGCTTTGATCTGAATTCAGAGTTCATCATTCTTTCTCTGGATGTACATAACCTTTATTTCTATTGTGAGTCTTTTGCACTAGTTTTGGATAATTATGTTGCTGAGAAGGGCTGAGTCATTCATAGGTAATCATCACACAATCTTGCTATTTCTAGGCACACTATTCTCCTAATTGTATTTACTTCATTCAACATTACTTCATGTGAGTCTTTCCAGGTTTCTCTGAAATCCTCCTGATCAATTCTTATAGCACAATAATATTTTATTATATCCACATATCACAATTTGTTTAGTCATTCCCACAATTGATGAATTCCCTTCAATTTCCAATTTTTCACAGTCACAAAAAGAGCTGCTAATAAATATTTCATACATGTGGGTCATTTTCCCTTTTTATGATCTTTTCTTTGGATACAGATCTATTGGTGGCATTTCTTGATCAGTTATGTAGCCCTTTGGGCACAATTACAAGCTGTTCTCCAGAATGGATGAATAAGTTCACAGCTCCACCGACAATGCATTAGTGTTCCCATTTTTCCACATCTCCTCCAAAATTTATTATTTTCCCTTTCTCTTATATTAGCTTACATGTTGGGAAGAGACGAGGTATTATACTTCAAGTAGATTTACTTTTAATTGTTTACTCAAAAGTGTTTTGGAACAATTTTCCATGTGACCATAGAAAGTTTTGATTTTTTTAATTAACATTTTAATATATTACCAACATAGTCCAGCAGCAAGAGATAAAAAAGAGAAATTCCATTTAAAATAACTATAGATAACATAAAAAATTTGGGAATCTACCTGCCAAGGCAAAGTCAGGGACTATATGAATATAACTACAAAACACGTTCCATACAAATAAAGTCAAATCTGATCAATTGGAAAATATCAAATGCTCATGGATAGGCTGAGTGAATATAATAAAAAGACGATACTACCTAAATTAATCTATTTATTCAGTGTTATAGCAATCGAATTCCTAAGAAATAATTTTACATATCTAGAAAAAATAATAACAAAATGTCAAGAATATCAAGGGAATTAATGGAAAAAATGCAAATGAAGGTGATCTAGATGTACCAGATCTAAAACTATATTATGAAACAGCAGTCATCAAAACCATTTAGTATTGGCTGAGAAATAGAATAGTCAATTAGTGGAAGATGTTAGGTTCACAGGAAAAATAGTAAATGACTATAGTAATCTATCATTTGACATATCCAAAGATCCCAGTTTTGGGGATAAGTATTTCACTTCAATTTGCCACCTTCCCTGATCTCCCCTCCCTTCTGTCAGTTCCACTTCCCTCTTTTTTTTTTCCCTCTTTTACTTCCCTTATACTCACTTGTCACCTAAGATAGACTTCTCTATTCAACTGATTGTGTGTGTTATATGCATGAAACAAAGCTGATGAGAGTAAGGTTCAAGTAATGTCCATTTCCCATTTTCCCCCTTTTTATAATAGATTTTTCATGCTTTTCCATGAAAAATAATTTACCCCATTTGGACTCTCCCTTCTTTCTGTACTCACTGCACTCCTCTTTCTCATACCTTCAATATTTTTTATGTTGTTCCTTCAGATTTTTCTTCTCTCTTAACCCTTTGCCTATGTATATTCCTTCTCTGTACTATTAATGACATAATTTTTTAGGAAATACAAGAATCTTCTCATTCAAAGATATAAACAATTTGGCTCTATGTTTTCTTTTCCCATTTTACCTATGCTTCTCTTCATTCTTGATAGTGGAGAACAACTTTTTTAGTTTTCTTCTCCTTATGAAAGCTTGAAATTCTTCTATTTGATTGTTTGTTTGTTTTTTTCTATTAATGTATTAAATTTAATTTTACTGAGTAAGTGACTCTTTGTTGTAGTCCTATCTCTTTTGCCTTTTGGAATATCATGTCTCATGATATTCAATGTATTAATGTTGCAGCTGCTAAATCCTGTGTAATCCTGATTATGGCTCCTCAGTACTTAAATTGTTTCTTTCTGCCCAGTTCAGTATTTTTTATTTCACCTTATGATTCTGAAATTTGACTATACTATTCCTTGGAGTTTTTATTATTTTAATCTCTTTCCTAAGGTAGTTGGTGAATTCTTTTAATGCTTATTTTTCCTTCTGGCTCCAGGATATCAGGTCAGTTTTCCTTGATAATTATCTAAAAGATATTGTCCGGTTCATCCTTTTAATCAGAGCTTTCAGGTAGTCCTGGATCTATTTTTTCCAAGTCATTTGTATTTTATGTGAGGTCTTTTACATTTTTTTTCCATTTCTCCATTTCATTTCAAATTCTTTGATTGGTTCTTGATTTTTCATCTAATCATTAACATCTAGTGGCCCAATTCTAACTTTTAAGGAAATGTTTTCCTCAATTGCTTTTGCATTTCCTTTTTCCATTTGGCAAATGGCACTCTTTAAGGAGTTGTTTTGCTTCCAAGCTATTACCTCTTTTTTTATAACTCTCTTACATCCCTCTCTTTTTCTTCCCCATTTTTTTCTTTTCTTATATGATTTTAAAGCTCCTTTTCAAGCTTTTCCATGAGTTCCTACTGGGTTTGAGACTGCCTTCCATTGTTTTGGGAGGTTTAATCCATAGGTGTTTTTAAATTGTTGTCCTCTTCTGAGTTTGTGAATTGATCTTCCACATCATCCTCACAACTTTCTATGTCAGATTCTACTTTTTGTTGTTTTGGGTTCTTTTTTTCGGCCTTTTCCCTCTCTTTTAAATCCAAGATCTATTCCTGGGGTGGAAGCTCTCTTGGGCCAGGTGCCATAGTCCTGTTTATCAGGTGCTGCGCTCTCGTTGCTCCAAGGTCCAAGAGGTTCCCCCATGTCCCCAGTGGTACTGCTGGAGGCTGGAGGGATGTGAGCATCTGCTACTCACCCGAGCCTTAGAGCTGGTATCTGAGATACTTAGGGGGGATTTTTGCATTGCCTTGGAGCTGTTTGCCTAGGGATATATATGCTGAAGAGCTGGTCCCAGAGCTGTTTGATGGAAGCTGCTCCAAGGTGGAGCTCTGATCCCTGAAAGCTTGCCCAGGACCTCTGGTTTGTGGAGGGGACCTCATTTTGTGGAGCTCTTCTGGAGCACATGGGCTTCTCAGACCTGGGGTCTGCTGGCTCTCCTGGCCATGCTGAGGCACATTGGGAATCCTGGTGATGGTATTTCCTTCTCCACTGCCCTGGGGCTCAGGATGTACCCCTGGTTGCTAAATTGTTGCTTACTGGGATGCTTCCTATCCTGGACTGGGCTTCCCTTTTACCCAAGTGAGAGAGACCTTTCCTGCCAATCTTCCAGTTTTTGGAGTCATTTGGAATCTTGGAGTCACCCAGTTGTTTTTGTTTGGTTGGTTTTTGTTGACTTTATTATTCCAGGATTTGTTTGGAAGGTATTATTTTATGGTTATTTGGAAGTGAATATGGGAGAATTGCAGCGATTTACTGCTTAGTTCACCATCTTGGCTTTCAGAAATTCAAGTCCCCTTGCTTTTTATAACAAAGCCAACTACTCAGAGACTGTTTGCAAACTGATGCTATTCCATTGCATTCTGATAGTTGTGCTAGGATGAAACAGTGATTCCCATCCTTATGGTATGTGGATATGATTAGTTCCTTTCCAACAGATTTTATCATTAATTCCTTTTAGGTACAGATCCTCTACATTTGGTGCTTGTCTGTCTCAAGTGGATGCTATTTCCTTCTCAGCAAAAAAATCACAATTAGTGCATCTAAATGGCAATCTGTCATTTGGCTGCTAGTGAATGATAAATTTGCTGTTGCTAGGAAACCATTTGCAAAGACAATATTTTCTAAGGATGGATATGCAAGGTGGGAGTGGGAGAATGAATGTCCAAAACATTTAGAGAGCTGTGCTAAACTTACAATTCTAATCTGAAAAAGATATGCTAAATGCTGATGTGTTATATCAACAGTACAGGGGAATTGGATACTATTTACATGGTAGATTTGTTTATTATTTTAAAAATGAGGTTTTTTTCCCATTCTAAGCAGGCTCAAAAGACAGTAACTATTAAGGTGGATAAAGGCCCACCTTCTTTAGTTGGGAGACAGAAGCCATGAAACATTTAAAAAAGAGATTAATGACTAACTTGGTATTGAAGTAATTAGAGAAAATGAAAGGACAGTTTAGAGAAATGAACTATGAGAGTTTGGAGAACATCTTCATTGGTGTGGCTCTCCAAGATTGGTTAATGGAATAAAAACTAACTGGCCAGCAGTAGGGCCCAATTACAGGCCAACAGTAAGTTAACCTCCTTGTATCAATTATATATGCTTTCAGTTGTCTTCAGATTGTGAGTTACTTTTATAGGTCAATTTTTGGAGAAAACAGAACTCTTGGATTTTCAAATGCTTTGGAGGAAAAAAAACAACAACAACAACTTGAATTCCTTTTAGAGTAACAAGGGATGACCTAGATGCAGTTGTATATTTTTTTTCTTTTTTGAAGAAATGATTGGATTCTCTCACTTTTGACCAAAATTATGATTTCATAATCTTTTATAGTTACAAAAGCAAAGTTATTAATGGTAAAACATAGATTTTAACATATTACAAGTAGTCTTTTCCTCTCTTTTTACATAGTCACTACTTTATTTCAGGACCTCCTCACTATTCAAGTGAAATATTAATGTGATTGTTTCCAATCTCATTTCACATTCTCCCAACAATGGCATTTGGGCATATCTTCCTCCATGTCTAAAACTCATTCTTCCTATAACTTTTCCTAATGATTTCCCACCCCATTTTAGGACTAGATTAAATGATATCTTTTTAGTGATCTTTTCAGCTTACCAAACATTTATTAAAGCTGGCTTCATTCTCATCATGAGTGATTGATTAATTGATTGATTGATTGGTTGTTGTCCTTCAAACTCAGAGGACCAAAATGACACTAAAACATTGCAGTCAAAAAACAATGGGCTATCTTGGAAGGTCAGCAAATAAAAATTAGATAAGTAGTAGTAGCAGTAGTAGTAATAGTAATAAACATTTACATAGTAGTAAGAAAAGAAGGAGGAGGAGGAGGAGGAAAAGGAGGAATGGTAGTGGTAGTGGTGGTGGTGGTAGTAGTAGTAGTAGTAGTAGTAGTAGTAGTAGTAGTAGTAGTAGTAATAGTAATAAACATTTACATAGTAAGAAAAGGAGTAGGAGGAGGAGGAAAAGGAGGAGTGGTAGTGGTGGTGGTGGTAGTGGTAGTAGTAGTAGTAGTAGTAGTAGTAGTAGTAGTAGCAGTGCTAGTAGTAGTAATAGTAGAAGTAGTACATTTACATAACTCTTTAAAGTTTGAAAAATGCGTTACAAATATCTCACTTATCCTCACTAATAAGTGAGGATGCTGGGATGTAGGTCTTATTATTATTGACATTTTATAGATGAAGTGACTTGACTACCACTATTATGGTATATCAGAGGTTAGATTTGAATCCTGGTCTTCATGGCTACAAGTCTAGTGTTTATCTACAAAGAGGCTTAGTTGGTGATTGACCCTGGAAACAGTTTTCTGCTTCAGTTTATTTAAATCTGAATAGTTCAAATAATGATTGGTAGCCTGCTATTATTTCTTTTGAAAATTAATATATTTTCAGGAAATGTTTAGTAGAAATTATTTTTAAATTAATAGAATCCTATTTTTAAAGACTATATAATCACATGGTATGAATGGATATGGAGCGGGAAATCAAGTAGGAGTCAAGATGCTACAACCCTTTATAGACTATGTGCTGAAGAAGGCATTGCATTTTTCTGGCTCTCCATTTTCTCATTTATAAGACAAAGGCTTTAAATTACATGAAAACTAAGATCCTTGTCATTATCCTTTGACTTCATTCATTCATTCACTAATTTATTCATTCATTCAGCAATCATTAATTAAGGAGACATTATGTTTAAGGCATAATATTAGACTTCAGTGATAACAGAGAAAATTAGTTCCTACTTGAAAATATCCTCCATGTTCATAAACAGATGAAATATTTGAGGAAGGAGAAAGAGCATAAAGAATTAGGGGCACCAAGATGTGATAAAGAGGAATTATTAGCTAAAAGAGATTTCAGAGGCCACTTACTCTAAACCTCTTATTTCACAGATGGAAAATTGAGTGACTTGTTTCAAAGTTTACATAAGTGGAAAGCAGCAGAGCCATAATTTAATCCAAGGATCTGACATTCCAAAATGTGTTCTTTTTGCTTTACCACATACGATTTTCTGGGGCACTAATGCATTGCTTGTGGAGGTGTGAAAACTGATCCAATCCTTGTGGAGAGCCATTT
Source organism: Sminthopsis crassicaudata (assembly GCF_048593235.1). Classification (NCBI taxonomy): domain Eukaryota; kingdom Metazoa; phylum Chordata; class Mammalia; order Dasyuromorphia; family Dasyuridae; genus Sminthopsis; species Sminthopsis crassicaudata. Next base: position 33,415,633 of record NC_133622.1, read on the forward strand.
AGATCTATGCCCAAAGGGCTAACAAATTGTGCATATCCTTTGTTCCAGTAGTGTCTCTACAGGGTTTATATCCCTAAAAGGGATATAAAAAGGGAAAAAGGACCTACATATGCATACAAAATTAGTAGAAGCCCTTTTTGTAGTGATAAGGAACTGGAAATTGAATAGATGTTCATCAGTTGGGGAATGGCCAAATGAGTGATGGTACATGAATGTTATGGAATATTATTGTTCTATAAGAAATGAAAAGCAATCTTATTTCAAAAAAGCCAGGAATAACTTACAGGATTGCTTTGAATCACTGAACCACTGAGAAGAACCAAGTCTTTCATAGTTGATTGTCACATATTCTTGCTGTTATTGTGTACAGTGGATTCCTAATTCTACTTGTTTCACTCAGCATCAGTTTGAGTAAATCTTTCCAGGCCTTTATAAAGTCAGCTTGTTCATTTTTTATAGAACCAGAATATTCCATTATCTTCATGTACCACAACTTGTTCAGCCATTGTCCAATTGATAGGTGTCTACTCATTTTCCAATTCTTTGCTACCACAAAAAGAGCTACTACAAACAATTTTGCACATATGGGTCTCTTTCCCTACTTTATGATCTCTTTGTAATACATACCCCATAATGGCACTGCTGGGTCAAAGGGTATGTACAGTTTGATAGCCCTTTGGGCATAGTTCCAGAATGGTTGTATCATTTCACAACTCCACCAACAATGCATTAGTGTCCTAATTTTTCCACATTCCTCACAATATCATTATCTTTTCCTGTCATTTTATCCAATCTGAGAGGTGTGAGGTTGTATCTCAGAGTTGTTTCAGTTTTCATGTCTCTAATCAATAGTGATTTGGAACATTTTCTGATGTGACTATAGGTGGCTTTAATTTCATCATCTAAATTATTTGTGCATATCCTTTGAATATTTATCAATTGGGGAATAACTTGTAATTCTTATGATCAAGAATACTGGCTGTAAAGATTTTCCCCAGTTTTGTACCCTGTTTTATTGTTTCTGTTGGTTTTGTTTGTTGGAGGATAAGTTTTGTTTGGTTTCATAAACCAATGCCTCATACTACCTGATACACCTATGGTTTTCTTAATGTCTAAATTTAGTTATTAATGACTAAGATATGCTTAATATTTGAAATGTAGTTGAATTTTAATGATTAGATCAAAATATTTATTTAGGGATAGAGACTAAGACAAGTAGAGTGAACTACCCAAGACTAATAGCAAAAGGAGGTCATTAGTAGTGACATTAACATCCCTGTGATAGGTGGATAACAAGACATTCATCAACTAAATAGTGTATTAAAGAATATATTCTAGCAACAATTTCTGACGATAAGAATTGATCAGGTATGTACTCAGTATACTTAGAAATACAAGTTACTCTTGGGAAAAGGAAACTCAACACAGTTTAAAATCTAATAGAAAGGACAAATTATTCACACACATAATTATTTGAGGAAAAAATTTAAATGTATTTAAAATCCAAAGAGAAAAAATACAAGTTCAATTATTATCCCCCTGATTCTGTTTTAAAACATAAACTGAGGGGAGAGAGTTTCTCAAATTTCTGGGCTTAATCTGAGTCAAGATTTTGTGAAAATAACTTCTCAAAGAAAGTTGTGCTTTGTAAATAATGTTGAACAGAATCTATTCATTAGCAAACAAATCAGATAAATGATGGTCATTAGAGTTATGATTTCATTAGTATAAGGATCTCCCAGATGAGAAAATTCCTACTACTAATGCAGTTTAGCATAATCTCTACAATTTATTAAATTAGAGAGTTCTCCAGGCCCTGAGAGATTTAATGACTTGCTCAGAGTCACATGGCTAAGATGTCTCAAAGTGGGATGGGGATCTAGATGTATCTAGCTCTGAGTTTCTATCGACTATATTCTCCCACTTCATAAGTAACAATTAAAAAAAAAAAAAAACTTAGAATGTTTTTATTGCTATTGAAAACGTTTAAAATCACATATTTGAAGTCTTGTATGATTTCTCAGGTTTACTTACATAAATATTTCATAGAATTAGAGCAGATACACCAGTAGAAGAATAAAAAGATCCATATCTAAAGAGAGATATAAGCATAGAAACACACTAACATTGTTTCCCATTGGTCTGGGCAAACGTCCAATCCAATGGAGTTTTTAATGATTCTTTTTCACTGACTTCAGACAGCTGTTAAAAGCTACTATAAATCCTTATTCTCTAGGATAAAAGCTAATTACTATCATAGGTTAGGAATAACCCCCCCTCCTTCTGTGCCACAGCATATTATTTTACAATTAGAAACATTAAGGACATTTTAGGCTTTATCTGTACACATTCATCATTGTACACCATTAGAAGCAAGTTGGCAAGAAAAGGATGTCTGGTCAGTTCTGGTCTAGGCTTTCATTTTTTTCGATTTCTTCATATTCCTTACTAATTGAATAAGTGGATGCCATCAGTATTTTCTTATTTATCACAAGCTTCCTCCCTACCCTTCTCTACATCATAAAACTCCTTTACATCATCTTCTCTTCCTTTACTCATCTCTAATAAAGTGAATTTTTCCTTCACTTCCACATACATCCTTGATTCTGTCTCTTCCTGTCTTATGAAGAAGATTCTCTTTACAACAATCCCTTAACAAATACCCCTACAGACACACTCCCCATCTTCAATCTTTTTTCTATTTTTTACCTACTGGATATACATACACATGCATGTATATATACATATATAATGAAACAAATGACATAGGCACCCACATACATTTATATCTATATAACACACATATCTTTTTACAGACAAGTTTTTTTTACAGACAAGTTCCTAGGAAAATGGGGGAGGATCAAACTTATATTCCTTTTGCTTCATTTTCAATCGTTTGAAACTGTTATCTTCAAACTTATTGATGTTCTGTCATTTAGGTATGTCTGACTCTTCATGATCCTGTGAACACAGCAATGGAGTTTTCCTGACAGAGATTCTGTAGCTGCTTGCCATTTCCTTCTCCAGCTCATTAAGGCAAACAGAGGTTGAGTGAATATCTGAGCCTGTTCTGGACTTTAGTCCTATTGCTTTATCCACTGAACCTTTTAGCTGCCCCAATTATTGATCCACCAATTGTCAAATCTAATGGTCTTTTCTCAGTTTTCATCCTTTTCAACATTTTTGCAGCATTTGACTACTGATATGCATCTGTTCTTTCTCTTGGGTTGCCATTCTCTCTCTCTCGTTCTCCTTCAAAATCTCTGACCATTACTCACTATTCTTTGCCCTCTCATGGTCCATATCGCACTTCCTAGCTCTGAGTATAACCTAAAGCTCAGTCAGAGGCCCTCTTTTCTTTTCTCTATGAATTTTCTCACTTGGTAACCTCATGGGTTCAATTATTATCTCTATGCAGATGATTCACAGACTTATCTAGCCAAAACCTAATCTTTCTTCTGAGATCTTATTATAATAGCATCTGGTGCTGCCTAATGGACATTTTAAAAGAAATGCCTCATTGACATTGCAAACTCAATATATTAAAAAAAAAAAAAAAAAACAGAACTCATCTTTTCTCCCAAACTCATCCTTCTTTCAAACTTCCTTATTTATTTTCAAGGATACCAGCATCTGTCTTATCAATTAGATTTCAGACTTCAGTGATATTCTTGACTCTTCATTCTTCTGGATGAACTCACCTTGCTATTGTATATATATATATATATATATATATATATATATATATATATATATATATATATATATATATATATATATATATATATATATATATATATATATATATATGTATATATATATATATATACATATACATAATTATATATGTTAATATATTACAGTTCTATATTATATTATGCTTATTATTTCATATTATTTTATTATATTATATATACTAAATATTTACTATAAAAATAAACTATTATTGCCATTCTGAAGGGTCCCATTCTTTTTGCAACCTTGTGCCCACTGTCTGCCTCCTTTCTAAGCAATTGTGAGCTGCTCGTCCCCTCATCTATTGAGCATATATTCCTTGGAAGAATAAACTGTTGCCAGCTCCCTATTACTGGCTGATGGTAAGAAAGTACCCCAAGGTATATGAGGAGTTACAAGAAAGCCAATTTGACAGAATTGCAGGACAGAACAAGGGCAGTAATGTATAAAATATTAGAATTCTAGATTGGAGCTAGCTTGTGAAAAGTTTCAAAACCTAATCAACTTCTCTGTGGTTCCCTCGGGTTCCATGGGCTTTATCATTTTCCCTGATCCATGCCTCCAGGACACCCCTAAACACAGAACATTATCATCTGTTTTATTGATGCACCCCAAGGAACTCTAGGTCTCTCTATCAGCTGTTTCTAAATCATAAAGATGCCCAAGCCTTTCTATGTTCCCTACAGTTGAATTTTCTTCTGTGTTACTGTATCTCCTACAGTTAAAATGTGAGGTCCTTCACAGGTACAACTAGCACAGTCCCTGATGTATGGAAAACACTAACTCAATACTTATTAAAAGATCAATTCAATTCCGGAAGTATTTATTAAGCTCTAAGTATATACCAAACTAGGAATAATACAATGACAAAAGCAAAACAATACATGCCTTCAAGAAACATGCTTTCTTCTAGGAGAGACATCCCCAAAGAGAAAGATAAGCACTGAAACACTAGAAAAGAAATTACCTGATCATTTGTGTCTATGTTGTTGTTCAGTCCTTTCAGTCCTATCTGACTCTCTCTAGCTCCAACTGGAGTTTTTTCGGCAAAGACACCAGAGTATTTGCCATTTTCTCCTTCAGCTTATTTTACAGAATAGGAAACTGAGGCCAACAGAGTTAAGTTACTTGCCTAAGATCACACAGCTAATAAGTATCTGAGGATGGATTTGAATTCAGATCCTCATGGTTGTAGGTCAGTAGTCTATCCATGGTACCATCCAGACACCCCTATTATGACTACTAAAATAGTGCATGGTATATAACTAGCTTAAATAACATCTACCTGATTTGGTGAAATTTTTTTTTAAAGTAGCCCTAAGTAAAAAAAAAGCTCTGTTTAAAAAAGAGAGAGCAAGAAAAGAAGGAAGAACAGTTAAAAAGAATATAAGAGAAAATGAACAAAGAGTAAAAATATGTATGTACACATGTATGTGTATATGAATCTATTTCTATCCATCTGTGTGTACATATTGATCTCTAAAAATCACAGAATGAAATCTGCTGACTTGGGGGAGAGGAAGAACAAAACTCTTATTTTGCAAAATGAGTTACAAACATAAACAATTGTAAGATTTTGTGGGCCCAGTCAAGTAAAGCTGATTGATTTTATCTGCAAATTGCTATTGACTTGTCAGCTGGCTTCTGTTGTTAGAAATCAGAAATCAGTGCATTGGACTGAATAAATGTGTTGCACAGCAAGTTTGCTTGGTGCTAAATTGCATTCAACTAGAGAGTAGTTAAATGATCTTTTTTTCCCCCTAGGATGTGCACATGTAAGTGTGTCTCCAATGGTGTATTTTATGTGGTGGAATTTGTTGGCAGAGAGCTTACATGCCTCACAAAAAGATAAGAGAGACTATAAAAGTGATGAGCCAAAACAGATATCCAAATGGGCAGAAGCAATTTAATTTATCTCTGATCATTTAACTGAAATTAATTCCTCCATGATTGATCCTTTTTTGTGAAGGTAGCTAGCACTGAGTCCATGCGTCACTTAGAACCATTCATTGTGGTGTTCCTAGAGATGATCAGCTTTCTGACAAATCAGATCAGTCATGCACTGAAATTATTTACCCTTTACATGAAATATATAGCTAATGACCATGAGAAAAATCAAAAGTCTGGAGATAATATGTATAACTCACATTTTCATTTCTATAAAATAACTTTCAGCATCACCATGATCAAATGCTATTTATTAGGCTTGCATGAACTGCAGGATCTATTATAGATCTGAGCATATTTTTCTGTATTAAGTAAATGACAAAGTTACTTTTCATGTAACCCTAAAAATATACCTCCAAATATCTCAAGACTAGCTCATCCTCAGCACCATGTAAAAATGTACCTTAATAAATGGATGAAAGAATTACTCATTAGGGCATTTCCAAGGTGAATTGGATCAACTTTAAACAAATAGTTTTTGAGATTGTTAATGGTAAAGGAAATGTTTCTATGAAAATCGAAGGGAACAGTAATAGGGCAGGCATGAAATTCTACTCACATTACTACGTTTTGCATGGAAGTATATTCCTGATTAAAAAGGCAATGAATGGTGTATTTATAGGGTCAGTAATATGACACTACAGCTATTGAAAGATAACTACTTTACTAGGAAACCATGTTACAGTTTCTCTTATAAATAGTTTATGCATAATGTTAGAGGCTTAGAGAATGGAACATGTTGTGTTGAAATGTCAATAGTAATTGAGATTTGCGCACTTCTCTCAGCTTATGTTTCTACAGAATAGTTGGAACATAAAGCAAAACAGTTACCAGCCATTGATATCTTACCTGATCTGAGGACAATTTCTTTGTTACTGTCCATTTGCACAATTTATAGACTTTGAATATTTGTCTTCTTCATAATTTCTTTTTTGTAGTACAAAAATTTATTTTATAAACCACTGAAACACTAGAATATTAGAATAATATCAGAACTGGACAGTTTGGCTAAACCTATCACATAGGTTGATAAGGTAAAAGTCTGGTCCTTAATTTTCTAAGGAAATTGTATTCCTGGTCCCACAACCCATAGCACCGTTCTTCATAAACTTCATGACTATGACAAAAGGCCCAGGAAAGCTGAATGATATGAGGTACATGACATACTTTAAATGTGGATAGACAAAAATCTTCTTCCTTAGCCAAGGACTTGGCTCCCAGGGAATACAACTCAGAGGAAGAAATATCATAGTGAAGATATATGTCAAGCAAAGCTTCTATTTTCATGCTCTTTGAAATTAGCTCTCCAGGAGTAAGATCATAGATAAATTTTTATGCTGAATTCTTCTAGTTTTTACTTCTTAGCAACCAAACTCTATATGATTAGTGGGAGGGATGTATCGTGTTGTTCCTAAGGCCATCCAGTTGTCATTTATCCCTGTGATTTATTCCCACTGTTACTAAAGTTCAGGCTTTGGCAGTTATAGTTAAAGCCATAAATCTATAGAGAAATTGGAAGCTACAGTTCAGAACTGATGGATAGGAATTGATATGAAATGAGAGCTGGGAGGAAGAAGCCTTAGTGGACTGTCGCCCAAATTTCTCATTTTACTGTTGATGATATTAAGGCTTAAAGATATTGAATTTCTTCCTTAAAGTTACATACGCAGTTAAGTGGCAGGGCCAATATTTTAACCTAGATCCTCTGATTTCCAAATCTAGTGTGCTATCCACTCTGACATGTTATCTGCTCTACCTTTTTGCCATAGTCTTCAGAAGCATCTTTGAGCATAAGTAAAGACAATACACAAATAGAAAGCATTTCAACACATTAGAGATTCTCAGTATCTTAAATCTAAGATAAATTGGTGGTTTTCATCAATAGACATCAGTTCTACAATAGGAATTGACTCCCTGTGAATTCATGAGTTCACAGACCCAAGCTAGTATAAAGATAGAAACGGCATAGATTTGGCATTTGGACTATCTGCAAATGAAGAAAAAACAAAAAAAGACAGTGTCACTGGAGTATTAGAATCTTGGGTAAGTGTGAAAAGGCCAGGAGATGAAGGGATTGCAAGCCCAAAATAAGATTTGATATTTGCTCTTTCAGATAATGGGGAGCTGCTGGATTTGTTGACTAAGAGAGTTGCGTGGTCATACTAATGTTTTAAGGTCATTTTCATAGCTGAATAGAGGAGGAACTGGGTAGGGGAGAGACTTAAGGGAGGGAAATTAAATTATCACAGTAGTCAAATGTGAGGTAATAAGGGTTTACATCAATGTAGTGACAATTTCAGAAGAGAGGATATATGTGTATATAAAAACAGGTTTAACTATAGAATTGATAGAATTTGGGAAGAGATTAAAGGAAGGAGATTAGAAGGGGCATGATAAGGAGTTAAAGAATATACCTAGATTGTGAGGTGAGTGACTGCAAGGGCTGGGGTGCCCTGACAGAAACAGAAAAGTTAGAGAAAAGGATAAAGACTGTAGATAAGGGGAAACGTTCAGTGTTGGACATGTTGCATTTAAAATGTCCCAAATTAACTACAAAGGATAGTCAAAGAAAGACTATATTTGTGTCCAGAGAAAGAACTGATAAAGAGAAATATTTATAGAATGATTTTACACACACACACACACACACACACACACACACACACACACACACACAATATGAGTGAAAGAGAGAGAGAGAGAGAGAAAGGAATTAGTTATGTTTAATGGTAGCTATCTCTAAGGAAGGAAGGAAAAGACAAAAGAAAAAAAAGGAATTTACATGCTAATTTTATTATTTATTTAAAATGAATACCAAGCTGCACATGATAGATTTAGAATTTCATGTGAAATCATCTTTTTTTATTATGTCATGTTATGGAAATGCTTGTTTTATTTCATTCATTCAAAATAAAATGAATAACCCATAGGACAGCCAAACTTGATTTTTTTCTTTCTTTGTAGTTAGTTTTAAATAAATAAATTTTGAAAATAATTTTTTTAAAAAAGATATCTACAAAACATCCAGATTGAAATATCCAACATCATTGGCTAGCAGAGACTAAAGGTCAGGAAAGAGATTAGAATAAATAGCAGCACAATATTTATTCTTTTTTGTTGATTTATCAAACCATCCATACATTTATCTAGCAAATATGTATTGAACAACTATTATAAATATCTATAGAATAAATACCATGTGAATAATAATAATGTGAATAAGAGCTCAGATTTACATAGCAGATTTACCTTTCACTATTTCATTTGATGCTCCACAAACCCTATAAGATGAGGCCTCTTACTATTTTACTTTATAAATAAGAAAAGTGAAGCTCAGGAAATTAAATGATTTACCCAGGTTTAATCAGCTGGGAAAAAAAAAAAAAAAGACTGAGGCTAAATTTAAAGGTAAGTGTTCTTGAGCCCAAATCTGGTACTCTAGTCACTGCTGGTATAAAGTATACCCAGAGCTCAAAAGAAGTTCTTTGTTTCGTTTTACTTTTTAACTTTCAGTTGAGAAAGAAGCGGAATTCATCTGAGCTATTCCTAGAAGGTATAGGAGGATTTCAACTTGTAGAGATAATAGATAGGGCATTATAAGAATTGGAAATTTGTGATTGAAATTCCAGACAACACAATGTTCAGGATGGGTTTGAGTAGGAGTCTGTTTTCTATAGAATACATGGTGAGAAAAACAAATACTGGGAGATAAGATTGTAACTGTAGTGGAAACAAGATTGTGGAATCATTTATAGCTTAATTATTCTCATCTGGCCAAATCATGGTAGGGGAAAATGTGACTGTTTATCCATTCAGGAAGTGATTCCAGAGAATTGGGAAAGAAGGGATTTTGCAGGATTCATCACAAACTCAGTGCCTGATGTTATGAATTAACTAGCCATTTTGCTTGTTCTGGAAGGAATATCCACTAAGGTACAACCTGGGTTGAGGAGACATGAGTATTATAAATCGATTTTAACAGAGAAATGAAATTGACATTCAGGACTAGAGAAAGGAGAATCTTATGAGCATTTTGTATTCTAACTTCTTACCGTCTTGCCCTTCTCTTAATAACATTAGTCACAGAACTGAAAACAATAACAACAGAAAGCCATGTTCCTTAAAAATCTTCAGAGCCTAAATTGCAGAAGGGGCTTGAGTTTGGAAAGCCTAGCGGTAGGTATTTCTAGTACTATCACACTCACTGCTGCAAAGCATTCACGTTACAGCCTGCTAGGACTGGCTTTCACAAACTGTGAGACTGTGTGTCCAAAACCCTGCAAAAGGGACACCCTCATCACAGTCACCTGAATCCCAACCAGGACATTGGGAAGAAAGTCTTTTTTTGGTCATGGTTAATTTCCTTTCTATATTGACCTAGCAAGTGTTTCGAAAGTGCCAAGGTTGATTATAACTTTAGCTCTCCTGAATATTGGAGTATCATGAAGTCCCAGAGCCAAGCTGTTTTGTGAAAACTCTACCTCACTAAGATAGGGTCAACAGTATAAAATATAGAATATAGAAACTGCTAGCATGATTTATTGTGGTGTGTGTACATATTTGATGATAATTTTTCTCTTTGTTAGTATATAATATAAATTACAAAACAGCTCATTTCTAATAAATGCTGAATCATCCAAAATTCCAATTTATATTCAGTCAAAAAGCTGTTTTCTGTTAAAAAATAGATTGAATTATCAACCGATGGTTTGGGTAAATATTTGCTCATTACCTGAAAAGTTCCACTACAGGATAAATGGAGATTTTAACCATGCTTTATTTTTATTCTGCAGTCTATACAAGCATTACATGTTTTCATATTTGTTATTTTTGGGTGGAGATTACCTTTATAAACTAATGGAAATATGTGGGGCAAATCTAAGTGGATTTTCTATTAGATGTGCATTAAAGGATGTTATATAGAGAAGATAAAGAGTCCCTTCCCTTTGGTCTTCCCAGGGAGTCCATTTCTGTGTGCTAGAGTTTTCTCTGTTGGAACATTCTGAGAGTAAACAAGGGGAATAACAAAAGTACCCTTCTCTGGAAGCTGTTCATCTGAATGTTTATGTACTATCTTTCTCCATATATATTAGAAACTAAAAGTAGTCCTATGCAAATATTTATCAATAAAATCTTTTTGATTTTTGGATAGATAGATGATGGATACATAGATACAGAGGGAGAGAGAGAAGAGAATGAGAGAGAGAGGAAGAAAGAGAGAAATAAAGAAAGAGAAAGAGAGAAAGAAAGAAAGAAAAAGAAAGAGAGAAAGAAAGAAGGAAGAAAGAAAGAGAGAAAGAAGGAAGGAAGGAAGGAAGAAAGAAAGAAAGAAAGGAAGGAAGGAAGGAAGAAAAAGAAAGAAAGAAAGAAAGAAAGAAAGAAAGAAAGAAAGAAAGAAAGAGAGAGAGAGAGAGAGAGAGAGAGAGAGAGAGAGAGAGAGAGAGAGAGAGAGAGAGGGAGGGAGGGAGGGAGGGAGGGAGGAAGGAAGGAAGGAAGGAAGGAAGGAAGGAAGGAAGGAAGAAAGAAAGAAAGAAAGAAAGAAAGAAAGAAAGAAAGAAAGAAAGAAAGAAAGAAAGAAAGGAAGGAAGGAAGGAAGGAAGGAAGGAAGGAAGGAAGGAAGGAAGGAAGGAAGGAAGGAAGGAAGGAAGGAAGGAAGGAAGGAAGGAAGGAAGGAAGGAAGGAAGGAAGGAAGGAAGGAAGGAAGGGAGGGAGGGAGGGAGGGAGGGAGGAAGAAAGAAAGAAAGGAGGGAGGGAGGAAGAAGAAAGTGATTAGTTGGTTGTTTTACTTTATTTTTGAAGAACATCTAGATGACATGGCTTTGTAAGCCACAGTGTGTCCCACTATGGCTGATCAGACCTGTATGAGTTCAGAATGATCTACTACAGGTTGAACACAAACAATCCCTATGGACATTTGGGTGGATTCTCCAAATCTGCTCACCTCACATTTCTTCTGAGCTAATCTGTTCCTCCTCTGCTCACAGAGCACAGCACCGTCTCTGATGAGGGCACGCCATGTTGGGCGATTTTCTGTCAGTGTTTCCCATACCACACAAGCCATTCCAAAATTCCTAATGGAGACCCCAAGGGCGTCCTTGTATCACTTTTTTCTGACCACCATGTGAGCACTTGCCCGTGTGAGTTCTCCATAAAACAGTCTTTTTGGCAAGTTAATATTTGGTATTCAGACAACAGGGCCAGCCATGCTAGCTGTGCTCTCTGCAGCAGAGTTGGAATGCTTGGTGGTTTAGTTTGAGAAAGAACCTCAGTGTCCAGTACCTTATCGTGCTGGGAGATCTTCAGAATCTTCCTAAGACAATTCAGATGGAAGAGATTCAGGTTCCTGGCACATGTACAGGTATCACAAGCACACAGCAATGGGGTCAGCACAATGGCTCGGTGAGGTTGTAGTCAGCCTAATACTTTTTCTCTCCAATAATTTCTTTCTTCAGCTAACTCCAGCAATGCCTTTATCAATCTCTCTATCAAAGTGACATCCCTGGGAAGCAGACCGCCAAGGTGAGAGAATTTATCCACAGCATCCAAACTTCTCCATGCACACTGTAACCAATGGCTCCACATATGGATGGTGAGATGCTGGCTGAGGGAACATCTGTGCATTCTTGTTGTTAACTGTTGGGCCAAAATCTGCACAAGCTGCAGAGAATCAGTCATTGCTCTGTCAGCTTCAGAGGCTGCCCTGATTGAACAGTCATCAGCAAACACAAAATCACGTGCAGGAATCTTGCCCACAAGGACCTTAGAGACCCATGACTGTCACAGGGCAACTTATTTCCCTTTCCTTTATAAAAATGGACAACGGCATCCTTGAACCCCTGGCAGACTGTGGTTTAGAGCACCTTTTCTAGTTCCTTCCTCATACCAGGTAGTGAGCAGTTAAATATTCAGGGGCTGTCAGATCCCACTGAAACTTCTGGCAAGTAGAGACCACACTGCCTGGGCCACGTCTCTGTGATTCTGACTATAGTAGAAATGAAAAAAAATTGGCATGGGTGATGTCCTATGAGCCCTGCATACATTGGATTGAATTTAGGCAGAGTAGCACAAAGTCATCAGCCTCACTGTGTCTTTCACATTATCACAGGCTAGTGACAGGACAGACTCAGGATGACAGGAGATGGCTCAAGATGTAGCAGAGGTACTTTGCCTTTGAGGCCACTGGGAGAAACTGTTTTCATCTGCTCATTCCCAAGGAAAGCTTTCACCTGCCCTCCAAATGAGCAATGGGAACCTGGTTTAGCCCATCTGCCAAAAAGGTTTACTGGTTTGTGGCTGCTGTGCATGCACTCAACAGTCCTGAAAAGGGCTCAGCAGCCTTCCCACCAGAGGTACTGGTATTATGTGGACAGATCTTATGACAGAGAGTGAGAACGAGAGAGAGAGAGAGAGAGAGAGAGAGAGAGAGAGAGACAGAGACAGAGACAGAGACAGAGACAGAGACACATGGAGAGAGACAGATTCACAGAGACAGTGAGAAGGAAGGAGGCAGGATGAGAGACAGAGAGAGAAAGAGAAACAGAGACAGATAATGAGAGCAAGATAGAAAAAGATAAAGACATATAGTTAATTGATAACATGGAAACTTTTTTAAAATTAACTTTTGAAGAAGGAATCAAAGAAACTAAGCCACATGGTTCTCTCCATCTCTGGCTTATTTTCAATGCTCAAAAAAGGGAAGTCAAGGAATAAGGAAATCAGATCTCTGGGTGTCCTGTGGCCATTATTTCCTAGCATTCCTTGCTAAACTCCCAACTTTACCTCTTTAGGAAATAATATACAGAAGTCTTAGTAATGGCAGTAACAAGGACAGTAACCAGAAGAGAAGTACTAAAGGTAGTAATGCTATAACTTCATAAATAAAATCTAATTAGTTACAAAAATATCTCCTTGTTACTCCTGTTGAAGTGATTAAGGTTTTTCTATTCTGGGGGTTGTGTCTGTGTATTTTTTATAATCTAATTAGTTTGATTTATTTTGTTTTTTACTTCACTTTTTTTCCAATATATATTTGCTGTCTTTCTTCCTCCACAAATTGACTTAGATAAAAGATTGTATAAAAATAATTCAGCAAAACCAACTGACATATCAACTAAGTCTGATAGTATGTGAGATATTTCATATCTATAGACCCCCAATTCTGCAAAGACAGGAGAATTGTTTCTTAACTCTTGTCTGGGATTAACATTGTTTATTATTCCTATGTAAGATTGAGTTTTAGCTTTATGTTATTATTGTTCTGCATGCATATTGTTGTTCTAGTTTTGTTTACTTCTCTCTTGCAACAGTTCATATGCGTTTTCTTCGCATACTTCTCTAAGTTCTTCATATTCATCATTTTGTAGGCATAATTATATTCTATGGATCCGCTTGTTTCCTAGTTAAGTGATGTATTTTCTATTCATTTTCTTGCATGTTGTAATTTTCCACACACTTAGTAACTTTCATAGAACTGTATACCATCCATACTGACATATGGCTAATACTGCCCACCATTCTTTCAGATACCCTTGAATTGCATTGGTGTCTGTATCTATTTCTATGTCTATGTCTGTTTCTATGTCTGTGTCTGTGTCTGAGTCTTTCTATGTCTGAGTCTGTGTCTGTTTCTATGTCTATGTCTGTGACTGTATCTATTTCTATGTCTGTGTCTGAATCTGTTTCTATGTCTATGTCTGTGTCTGTGTATATTTCTATGTCTGTGTCTATATCTGTTTCTATGTCTATGTCTGTGTCTGTGTCTGTTTCTATGTCTATGTCTGTGTCTGTGTCTGTTTCTATGTCTATGTCTGTGTCTGTCTGTGTCTACATCTATTTCTATGTCAGTATCTATTTCTATGTCTGTGTCTGTTTCTGTGTCTGCATCTGTGCCTGTGTCTATTTCTATGTCTGTGTCTGTATCAATTTCTATGTCAGTATCTATTTCTATGTCTGTGTCTGTTTCTGTGTCTGCATCTGTGTCTGTGTCTATTTCTATGTCTGTATCTGTATCAATTTCTATGTCTGTATCTGTCTCCTCATTCAGTTAGACAGGTAAGGTAGAATATTAGTCAGATTTCATACTACTCTCCAATAGTCAAATTGGAGACCCAACAATAACATCTTCAATCTCACTTTTCCTTTATACATAACCAATGTATTAAACTTCTAAAGGTCATATTTAGAAGTATGACCTTTTTATTGTTTTTTCAAGACACTTTTGAAAAACAAAGCAGTTGGTGTCCTGTGTTTGGAATCAGGAAGGCCTGACTTCAAATCTCCAGGCTATGTGTGAGACTGTCTTACAAATGTGAAGTTAATATGAATCAGAGGATGTAATTTATATACCAGAAGTACAGAAATCACCCAAGACAATTGAGGATGTACTAGGACAAAAGGGGTGAAGTATGTACATGTGCATATAGCTACACCTGCATAAATTTATCTAGGATTGGCTTACATTTTTTAGAGTTAAGTGTGATTAATTGCTTTCTTTTGAGGAATTAATTTGAAAATGGAATATAATGGAAATGTTTTATTTTTATGATATATTATAAAGAGAAAATTAACTTTAAGTCAAGCTATCACTATGAATTCATGTATTCAATAAATGGTTTGAAAAATACAAATATCCTTTAAAATGTTTCAAAATTATCACTAATTCAAGATACATGAGAGTTCCCATTTTAATCTTTATTTAGCCAGCTAATTAGGTAATAGTGAATAATTAAATCTAACACCAATTCAGCATTCATACAAAGAAAACTACTAAATAAAACATTTTCTTTAAAGTAAAATCCAAAGTGAAATTATTCAAAGCTCAAAAAGCCATAGATATTTTCTACTATAGCTTCCTGATTTTAGATATGAAGAGACTGGGACCTCAGGTAGTAAGGAACAGAACTAGACTTTGAATCCAGATGTTCAAATCCCAGATTCAAATGTTCTTCCAATTATGTCCCACTGCTTCTCATATTCTTTATCACTTTCCATCATTCCTTCCATCATGTCTAATTTCATACAGAAGACATACTTTACCTAAGTTTTTAATTGGTTTCACAAAAATTAATTTGGTAAAAAGATACTAGAAAGACAATTTGTTCCATAAAAATGATGTCTTAATTGGAAGATAATTTGCCTGTATCATTTGTATAGACAAGATGCTATCTTCAGATTCACTTCTACTTTCTTCAAATTTGTCATTTTTCTACTCTCTGAGGAGGGGGGAGACTGACAGGATGAGAACTATCTTCACTTGGTCCAGTTTTGTTTAAGTAGAACATTGATCAGAATTGCCTAATCAGCAGGATGTTGTTATGTAGAAATGAGAGTTTTTCAGAGTCTCTGAACATATCTATCTTATAGATGTTATTGGGAATGTCTCTTGGCAGCCCCTGAGTAAAATAAGGAATCTCTTGAGAATTAGCAATGATTTGCTCATTGTGGTTTGGGACATCCCTCTATTCCAGGCAGTCAGAGCTTTTTCTATATTAAGAGAGACTCCACAGGCCACAGAGCTAAAACCAGGCCTAACACTAAGAGGAAAGAATTACAGGTAAAGAAAAAAATTGTGTATTCACATATTCTAACTTTCTGATAATGACTACTTTAGGATTATCATACATAATATTAGGTACATTAACTGAAAAAAGGAAGTGTTTTTGTTTTAATTCCAAATTCCTAAACTCTTATTTCTTAGACCCAGAAATAGCTAGAAGAAAAAGAGGTTTGTGGTATTTGCAGAAAGTTTCAATGACATGACCATAGCATGTAGAACAATGTGACAAATAGAAGTAGTTCTTGATCCCAGGCTTCTGAATAGAGGAGGCAGTAATTCCTTCCTCTATCATATGTCAAATATGTGAATGATTCAGAGATCTAGTTGCTATAGAACTAATATCTGCAATTTTTCATGTCATTTCATTTACTCCCCCTCAACCACATGCTCAGAATGAGTTAAGTCCCTAGAGAGTTGTACAGGAGACAGCTTAAACCAGTTCATATGAGCTAATTCTTAAAATTTTACTGTTAACATGCCCTCTCTAAAATTAGCAGCACTACAGATCAACCCTAAGTTGTGTAATGTGAATGTATATCTGAATATGTGTGATTGTTTAGGCTTAATAAAGTAATAAAAGAATATTCATAATTTAGGCTAAATATAAAACTGGGTAATGCATACATTTTTCGCCAGACAACTGCACGTTAAACATTTATCGTGTAATTTTTTTTTACTTTTACAAGATAACTTTAATGTATATTTGAGAGTAATAGCAAATTGTACATAATAGATTTGCAGTTTCATATTCACTTTTTATTTTTCCATTCTGTACAGAAATGCTTGTTTTATTTTGTAAGTTCAGAATAAAACATAAAAAAGAAGGAAACATTTTTAGCACCTTGCTGAATTTATATCTTTCCTTTGCCCTTGCAACATGTAGTAAGTAACCATCATCACCCCCTCAAAAAAAATTAATTTTCTCCTAAAAGTTGCCACTTCTTCTAAATATCTGGTTAACCCTTGCCCCACTTGACACAGCTTCCTTATAACTTTTGGCTATATTGAATTTCTTTCTAATCATCTAAGGGTATAAAAACCCTAAGCATGTGGAATGGAGGCCCCTCTATATTACAGGATGACTGAAAATGGCCGACTGACTTTGAAAACAGCCTGACTTGTTAATAAGTCTTCTAACTTATTTCACCCTGCTGAATAGACAGAGTTGAGTAGTTTTTAGAAGCTAAAATACCTTTCCTTATCCCTTATCATTGCTGTGTCAGAGCTAAATAAATCCTTTTTTATTGACTGGACAATGATCTGTAAGGCCTCATTTCATCTGAATATGAAACCTCCTATAGCAGAATGCCAGAATCAGGTCCTAGTCCAAATCCTGCCTTTCAAGAAAGAGAATGTGTTTCATGGCACCTTGGATTTCAGAGTTCCAGGACCCAGCCTTCTCAAAGAACTTCTCCAAAAGGGAGAGAAAGGGTTCTGGAATAGAGCTTCCAGCAAGAGAATGGGAAATTCCTGGGAAAGTTTCTTGGAGAAGAGATTTATATACTTAGAACAAGAACAAGAACTAAAAGATCAAAAAGAGGCTTTTAAATGGGACAGAGGAATTATAAACCCAAAGCTTCAGCAATACCTTAAGTTATTTAAATATTTGATTGAGTAGGAAAGTGACTTTCTATGAATCCCAAATCCATTTCTCTTCTGAGAGATATACAATCAACAGCATGATAAAGTAATCCTTAAGGACAATGTGGTGTTGTGAAAATAAGGTCACGTTTACCAGAAAGGAAGAAGAATGTAGAAGTGGACCTTGGGACAGCATAGAAACTATAATGATTGATGCAACATTAACATATCATACAATTATTATGATGTAGTAATGAAATTATTATTAATGTAATTATTATCTTATACAACCTGCTCTCTTGGATTTCAGATTCTCCAAAAACACATCAATCTATAAGATGAAAACAGTTCTGATACACTTCCTTTTCATATCTTGTTCCTTGGGCCCCTTCTTCCATTTGTTAGAGAGGGTAGAAGACACAAGGAGAATTACCCCTCATCATTTCCTACCTGATTGTTCTCCTTGATTTCATATTCTCCAAAGACTAAACATTCTAGAAGATTCAACTAAGATGAATTCTCTAACTCACACCTCCCAGATTTTTCTTCCTGCAGGTATTCATCTTTTTCTCCTCTATCTAAGCAAGTCCCTACTTTCTTAGAGAATATCTGGCACATAATAGGCATATGGTAAATGTTTATAAACTCTGATGTTCTGGATTAATAATAACTGAAATTTTCCTATCAAGTTTGCAAAATTTCTAGTCATAGTAAATAGAATTGAAAATATAGATGATCAGGTATAGCATTTATTTAATATTATGTGTATTTTTAAATAAAACATGCCTACCAAGATATTAATTGAGAAAAATGCTTTGTAAGATATGATTTTATTTGTGATTTATGACAATAACAAAGAGGAATATCAACTATAAATCTATTGAATACTTTAATGATCAGTGATATAAACCATGGTGATATTTTATCCAGATCATGTTATAATTCTTTTATATTCAAATAACTAATTATATATACATATATATGCATGTATATATATATATGCATTTATGTATGTATGCATGTACGTATGTGAGTATATTTTATCAACTGGCAACAAGCTTTTAATGATGAGATCCTATGGATTTGCCTAGTATGTAATTAGGAAGTAAGGATACAACTTGTCCATCTCCAGCTCCATATTCAAAATTTCCCTAGCCTGTCACATTTTCTTGTCTCCTGGCACAATCTTTGAGAACTCATAGATATCTCCATGTCATGATGAGGAATTATGATATAACTATTCCACAGAGAAATTCCATCTTCAAACAGAAAAAAAAAAACTTTCTCCACATTTTTATAACCAAAGTATCACGGAAATATTTTATTTACTAGTTTTCATATATAAATATATATTTGTATGTATGTATATGTATATACAGCTGTGATATAATAGGAAAACTCCATCAAAACACAGAAATAACAATGTAATGTTATAAATAATAAAATATGGTATCAGCTACTGCTATTATTTAAATTTTTATATTACTGATTCACTGCAGTCAATGTTATTCAAATTCTTAGCATCTGCTTATATTGCACTTTATAATTTAAAGCAAAAAATTTAAACTATCATTTACCTAGGTAGCCAACTTATGAATTCCACAAATCTCTCCCATGTTAAATAATGAGTGGGTATCACTTTTGCTGAAGGAAGTTAGAAAAGTAGTCTATGATTTTCAGTAAATGTTTTATGAAACTAGGAACACAGAATTGGGCTCTTAATATTAAATGCATTTCCATTATTTAAATTTCTTATTTAGGCAAATAACTTTTCTTTGCTCTTTCACAATGCTAGTCAAATTATGAGAGTTCCACAGATGGAATGCTACTCCTCTGTTAATGAAAAATTCTAGTATTCCAGCCTTTTAGCATTCTGTTAAATCTATTTCATACCAGAGGATGGTTTTAGCCATTCATGAGAAGGAAAAATATGATTTTCATTCTGCATTTTAACTGGAGGCTCATTAAAATAATTTACTTCCATGAGAAATATCCTAGTGATATTCCTTTTAAAAAACTGCAATTTGTTATCATAGCTTGTTGGTATGATTAATTCAGGCTTGCTAAGGAAGCTTAAACTACTGTGTAGTTCTTAGACAGTAAATGTATTTTACACTGTAATAATAAACACACATTTTTCATAACTGAACTTTTACATAATAAGATATTGCTGAATGTTTTTATTCCTTTGATTGGTTCCCAGTGAAGCTTCATTATCAGGTATAATTTTTCCGTTTTTCTTCATTCACAGATCTTTCCTACATACTCTTAATCTTTGTGAAAGAAGCTCCCCTAAAATAGGAGTAATTTTTCTTTACCTGATTATGTATATCAGTGCTCATTTTCATTTGAACATTCTTTTCTCTAGCAAGATCTTCAGCTCTTTTCCTCATAAGCTCATCCTGAATTTCTTTTAACGTTTACAATTTTAAGATCATTGATTTATAGTTGGAACAGGGCTTGAAGGCCATCACATCAAGGACCACAAAAGATGGCCTTTGATCATTAGGTAGATCCTTTATAGAGAATTTATAGGACTAAAATTAGTGTACACCTAACAGCTTTAGATAGTTTATTGTAGACTTATTAACTCTGTGTGTGTGTATACATATCTATATGTGTATATATATATATATATATATATAGATATATATATAGATATATATATAGATATATATATATACATATAGATATATATACATATATATCTATATGTATATAGATATATATGCATACACATATATATGCATTTATTTTTGATACTATAAAATTAAATTATATCATGTATGAATAATGCTCTATGCAACATATATAATGTATTAATTATTAGTAATATGATTCAGAGCAGCTAAGTGGTACAGATGACACATATATATGTATACTTATTTTTGATACTATAAAATTAAATTATATCATGTATGAATAGTGCTCTATACAACATATATGTATATATATATATATATATATATATATATATATATATATATATATATATATATATATATATAATTAATTATTAGTAATATGATTTGGAGCAGCTAAGTAGTACAGATGACAGGATGCTAAGTTTGGAGTCAGACTCATCTTCGTAAATTCAAATCAGACCTCACACTTTGAGTAGTCAGGCAAGTCACTTAACACTCTTTGCCTCAGTTTCCCTCAGGAGGACAACTAGAAAATTAGCAGGAGGAGAAAATGACAAATAATACCAGTATCTTTGTCAAAAAAAATCACAAATGGGGTTGTAAAGAGCCAGACACAACTAGTTAACTAAATAAAAATACACAGCGACAGATATTACAACAACAAAAAACCATATACACAATGAGAAAGATGTAATGTACTTTTAGTAGAACTAATGTGTGAAAAGTTTGTGAAAATCTAGGAATGAAGTTTCCATTGGTTCAGTCAACATGTGCAGAATAAGAAAAGGAATGGTAAGAAAAGATCAGAACATTATGTGAGGTCTAAATCATTGCCATCTCACACTAAATGGGTACATCCATCATAAATATTTACTGTGGTTACAATGAACTAGGTACATACAAGGGAAAATACAAATTAAAGGAAAAGAATAGACATGTATAATTCTGATGGCCTGCCACATTTTTAAAAGATGTCATTCTTTTCATCTACATTACACAATCCAGCTAATGGATTTATAGAATGCACCTAATTTCTTTGAAGCCATTTTTTAAATGGGTTATAACTCTAAAATCTCACATCATTTATTTTTACAATTTTATCTTTTACTTTGAGAACATGTTTCCTCTGAAGAGTTCAAGGTCCTGAGGATTTTAGCCATTTCCTCCTCTGTTAAGGTTGAATACACTTAATGTGAAATCTTACGTTGGATCAGAATGCTCTGAGCTGTTGTTTACATTGGAAATTAGACTTTCAACCACTGTAATATAATTATATTCAATACTTGCAGTAAGATTTCATGCTGAGCATGAAATTAGCTTGTGTCACAAGTGTGTGAATTAATATATGTCCAATACCAGATATTCAAAAGGAGAAAAATGAATATGAATATTTTCCCATAGGTAATAGAGCCATAACATTTTTCATTTTTCAAATATCTATTTCTGTGGTTTGAATCTTACTTCTCTCCAAATTTGTCCTGATTGGGATTATCAGAGCTTTCATTTTTGATTAATGCAACTTCCTAAATAATAATCAGTGCTTAATAAAACATGTTGTGCTGAAATGTATTGAAAGGATATGTGAAATAACTTATCCTCCATTCATTCAATAATGATTTCTGAACCAACTTTGTGTCAGAGACTGAGAAGACAAAAATGATAATTGTACATTTGGGTTTTTGCCTTTAATATTGAAATAAGTGCAGGGAGAAAGCATGAAGTCTTTGGAAGAGCACTGGACTGACTATCCCAATTGGCTTTATCTCAAAGCCTTTCAACAACTTTCCCATATGTTCACTTTATCTGGACCCCCAGAGCTTAAATCAGCAAAGCCTTAAGCTGAGAGGAGAGCCTCCTCCATCCTCAAAAGCCTTTCCAGTGGACGGCAGCAACACTTGGACCGTCTTCTCATTACAATTGACTCCAAGATGGAGTAATACACATAGATGAGAAATCTAGGTTATCCTAATGGGAAATAGAAAGGGAAAGGGATAACTGAAGGTCAGGGGCTGCTCAAAGGAAGGACAATTTAAAAGAAGTATTAGTTGTGGAGGGCTGAAACTCCAAAAAGGTGTGCTTGAATCAGACAACGCAGCTTGTAAGGCTAATTACCCATCCTATGTGAGACAATGACTCTATTAGCCTATGTTTGGAAAAATGTCTCTTCTCACTGTTGGTGCTGGCTCAGTGTTTGGGGTTAAGATAATCATAGGCAAGGATTGTAGAGTGGGGTGAGACAGGCCAGTCGCTTGGAGGAAGGATGCAGGAGATTCTGGACTCCAGGATCCAGGATACATCTTTGGCAAGCCCTGTGATAGCTCCTCTACCTCCTTCACTTCTCCCCCTAAAGACCAAGGACTTTAATTTATGCTGACTCTGGCTGCCCCTGAGGCTGCCAATGAGATGAGGGGAGATCTCTCAAGACAATTGTGAAAATAGAGTAAGGCTTCATCTACTTCAGAGTTGGAGCAGGCCTGAAGGACTTTGAGGATTGAGTCAAGGGCATACTTGAGTCCCCTTCCTGCTCTCCTCCCATGACATCATTTCCTCCCTATTTCAGTCAAATATGAGCAACTGTGTACTTATTGCTCAAGTTCAATTTCTTGGATAGTTCTCATGTTTAGAATGTGAGATCCTCAGCCAATGAGGATGAGGATCAGTGCGGAGAGGGGGGGGGATGGGGGGGTATTTGCTTTAGGGATTAAAAGTTTAACCCTGCCCCAGAAGGTGCTTCCTCCCTTCTGTTGTCTGCTGGACAGGTGGGGCCCTTCTCTCCAGAATGTATAATAAACTTTGCTTTGCTTCTGGAGATCTCTCCAGCTTTTTTATTAAATGGTGACCCCTCACCATTTCTGAACCACACACTACTCTCTTTTTCCCAAACCATAATAACCAAACTAAAGAGAGCTAGATAAGGGCTTTACTCCTGGAGAGCCATATGGTTGTATACTGATGGTAAAAGTCTGGGAGATTATTAATGAGGTTCTACTCTATAAAGAAAAAATCGCCTATTCAACTCTTTGTTTTTTGTTTTTGCTGAGGCAGGGTTACGCGACTTGCCCAGTCACACAGCTAGGAAGTGTTAAGTGTCTGAGACTAGATTTGAACTCAGGTCCTCCTGACTTCAGGGCCAGTGCTCTAACCACTGCACCACCTAACTGCCTGGCCTACTCATTCTTAGGCAATGAAAGAATTACCCCATGGTGACCATCCCCCAGCTCCCCTCCTTGCCCTAAAACTATGAACTAGTAACATGTATGGACACTAGAGCCCTCACAGCAGTGCCAGCTGCACGAGAGTCTCCCCCAATCTCCTTCTGTTGAGACCCCCTTACCACCGCTGGGGTAAGAGTTTTCCGAGCTGTAGCCACTGCCACTGTAAAGGTCGCCTCTGTGGCCAGCTGCTGCTGCTGCCATTACCCTCTGCCCCTGCCCCCAGGCCTGTGCCTAGACCTCTCCTGCCCGCCTCCTAAATTGTCTTGGGCTGGAAAAATGTCCGCCTGACCTGACCTTGCATCAGTTCTGTTGCTCCAGAATTGGAGTTATTTTAAAGTTTGGAGGTGGATGCCTGACTTCCTGCCATTTTGGCTCTCCGTACTGAACATTTTTTTGAGGAGATCCAGATTTGGGGGGCTCCATTTGCTCCTAAAATTACAATCCTGTGAGAGACTATCAATTGTTAACAACAGCTCAGTTTTGGGAGTGTGTGCAGAAATCAGAGTAAAGAAGCACTATAAAACTTAATCAGCGCTTCATTTAGTCTTAAGATTGAGAAGGCAAATTGAATGAAAAAGTGAACTTTCATTAGAGGACTCAAGAAAATTAAGAGGAATTTTAGACAATTTGTTCCTAATAGACTAAATAAACCCATCAGTTCACGTTCTTCATTTAACTATAGGACTCCTCAGTCTGCAAAGGCAATAATTTGAGAGAGACTATCTAATTGTGTAAAATAATCAATGCTAATCAGGTACCTGTTATGTTTGAAGTACCAAAATGGATGCTGAATATAAAGAAGTGACAAACAGCTTTGCTTCTATTTAT
This sequence comes from Sminthopsis crassicaudata, assembly GCF_048593235.1. Classification (NCBI taxonomy): domain Eukaryota; kingdom Metazoa; phylum Chordata; class Mammalia; order Dasyuromorphia; family Dasyuridae; genus Sminthopsis; species Sminthopsis crassicaudata. Next base: position 33,440,139 of record NC_133622.1, read on the forward strand.
TCTATTGGGGAAGGGCATATATTCACAGAAAAGCATGATGCTTGTAAGACTAGTATAAATGCATAGATGAAGAGAAAATTAATTGTAGGAAAGATCAGCTTTCATGGAGGAAATGCTCACAGGAGCGCTGCTAGGTAACGCACTAGATGGGGTGTCGGGCCAGGAATTAGAAAAACTTGAGTTCAAATTCAGTCTCAGAAATGTCCTGGTTGTGGGACCCTGATTAGTTATTTGACTTCTATCTGCCTCAGTTTCCTCAACTGTAAAATGGGGATAATAAGGGAGCCAGCTTTCCAATGTGACATTTATCAAATACTTAACACTTAGGAGCCCTTAGTAAATGGCTTGTTGTTGTTATTGTTTTAATTAATTTGTTTGTTTATCTAACGCACATTGCTTTAGGAATCATGTTAGGAGAGAAAAATCAGAGCAAAAGAGAAAAACCATTGCATAGATTAAAAAAAAAAAAAAAAACCTAAACATAGCATGTGTGGAGTTACAGTCCATCTCCTTTGATCTTTTTCTGGATGCCAATGTCATTTTCTGTCCAAAGTCTAATGGGATTGCTTTGAATCACTGAACCACTGAGGAGAACCAAGTCTTTCATAGCTGATCGTTGCATATTGTATATGGTGTATTCCTGGTCCTGCTTATTTTCCTCTGCATCTGTTCATGGAAATCTGCCCAGGACTTTCTAAAATTATCTTGTTCATCATTTTTATAGACTATGCTCCCTTACCTTCATGTATCACAGCTTGTTCAGCCATTCCCCAATTGATGGGCATCCTTTCAATTTCCAATTCTTTACTACCTTTGTTGTTGTCAATTCCCTTTCTTGCCCTTCCCCAGACATTTAATAAATACATTTTCCCTTCCTTTTTTCCCTTTCTCCAATTTGACAATACTCTGCAGTGTCACGAGAACTGGATTGAAAAGATGCCATAGATGAAGAGAAATCAATTAAAGTTTTATTTTAATAAAATTGCAATTTTATTACAGTATTGGAAAAAAAGATGTAAGGAGGGTTTTAATTAAAATAGTGACTATCTATTTCACAGGAAAAATGGGTATTATAGGCTTCAGAGTCCAAGGATCAAATGTGTAGAAAAGCTCCTCTGGAAAGGGGGTTATGGGAGAAAGCTGAATCTCATGGCTCTGACTTCAAAGCCTTTCTGAGAGTAAGAGAATGGGAAGGGCACTGGTATATATGGAATCAACAGGTCAGAACATGGTGGTGAGTAGAGTTTGTAATGAATAGTAGTAACATTTTTATAGTAATAGTTTGTATAAAAGTATAAAAATTAGTATAAAATACTGGTAGTAATAGTTTATATAAATGAGTGGTCATTTGGAATAAGGAGTATCATACAGCCATAGAGGCTTTAGTATTTGAGACCTGGGTCTGTGTCTATTTTAGATTCTAAAATATTTTAGATTTCATCATTTTAGATTCTAGAGCTTAATAAATGAGTATCACTTATCTGGACTCATGGCTTATGTTGCTCTGAAATCCACACAGTATCAACAGAATGAAAACAAATATCAAATAGATTTTTCCATACTCAGCCTAGAGCTTCCTATCTGAATGATTTCATTTGTGACTTTGCATCCCTAAAGAAGAGGGCCTAGTTAGAGGCATTGGATATGTGTGTGTGTGTGTGTGTGTGTGTGTATGAGTGTGTATATATATATATATATATGCACATATATATACACAAATATGTATACATACATATATAAATATGTATATATACATATAAATATATAAAATATGTATATGTGTGTATGTACATATATATATATATGTGTGTGTGTGTGTGTGTGTGTGTGTGTGTGTGTGTGTGTGTGTGTGTATATGAGATGGAAAGGTAAAGGAAGGAGCAGACACAGGAGGTGTCCTAGAGGGAACATTGACTAGCTATGTCACTGAATAAATGAGAGAGTCGACACAAAGGGAAGCTTTTCAGATATGTCGCCAATAAGCCTAAATGACTTAGTGAATGGTGTTACTAGTCACAGAAAGAGCAAAGTTACCTAGATAGGCTGGTTTGGCCAAAAAAAAAATGCTAAGTTTAAATTTAAATGAGTTACGGAGGGATATGCTGGACATCTGGTTAAAGATATTGAGCAGACAACTGAATAGAATGGAATTCTTTGTCCGTATTTACAGATTTGGGCAGTCTATAATTTTATAATATTCCACCCAAGTGAATACTATGACAGTTTAAACATGACAGTCTAAATAATATAGACAGGCCATAGATGCAGAAGACAAATACGGGAACATTAAGCGCTCATACACAGGTACTAGAACACTAACCAGAGGAAACATTCTGTAAAGATTTTTAAAAAGTCAGATTTTTAAAAAACTCTCCCATTCAGCAATTAATAAACTCTGCCTTTCACTTGATAGTTATATAACCACTTGACCTATTTGAATCTTGGTTCCCTCCTCCGCCAAATGAATATAATAATATCTGAATTATCTTCCTCCAGAGGTTGAGGTGAGATTCAAAAAAGATAATGTTTACAAACTTTGAAGCACAAAGTACACAGCAACTCTTATTATTTTTGCCTTCATTGGGTATGAGTACAAAAGACGGCATGGATAAAAATATTAAATTATGAATAATCTGAATAAATTTATGAATTATTGATCCATGTAGGTCATTGAAGAAAAGGAAGAAAATTTTGGTCTGTATCTCTAATTTTTTGAGTTTGAGATCAAAGAGAGGTGTTGACTTCCACAAAGGAAAATGCTGGGTTGAATGGACTAGAGGGGCAGAACAGGCTGTTAGTTTTTAAATTCTGATGTAAACTAGTCATATATTCAATCATTTATTCAATTATTTATGTGTTCACTTGTTTATGCCTTTGCTTTCCTGCTCATTTCTTTGTTAGTTACCTATTTATTTGCTTTCTCTATGTGTGTGTTTTGCAAGGGCTTGTTGGGGAGGTTTGCATCAATAATCACATCAGTATAAAGGAGTCTCAGTCACTTAGTGAGGAAACCTCCTCCATGTTTGCAGATCAGCCGTTATTGGCCATTTATAGTCCTAGAGAGCTGTCTGGGACACTGGCGATTTCAGCCTCTTGCCCTGGATGGCACAGCCAGTGTGTGTCAAAGGCAGGGTCTGAATTAAAATATTCCTGTCTCTCCATTTATCTGCAATTCTAAAATGTCACGCCAGCTCAACAAAACGTCCCCTATCAAGAGACTTGTCAACTTGTCAACACTTATTCCCAATTCCAAACAAGAGGAGCTTTCACAGATAGCAAGGGACCATTATTTCCTATTATAAAAGGCAGATTGCACTTGCAATCAGAACCCTTGAGTTTTATTTTCTAAAAATGGGGATGGGAATACTATCACAGGATTATTTCCATGACGGGTCATTGTAAGATTTGAAGTACAATTTACATAGGGATTCTTGTTGTAATCATTACAAATAAAGAGTTTACATACCCTTGTAATGCTTCCAAAGTTTGCCAGGTGATTTCTAGCATATGACCACTGACCATTTTGAGGGGACAAATCTTCTAAGACTAATAAAAGTGACAGTGATCTAATGCAGTGATCTCTTGGTTTAATATCCTTGCAAAGAAGATATGATTGGTTCTATTTCCAGTTGAACATTAAACTGGGAAAAAAAGATATAAAACATAACATATTTTATAAAATGTAGTAGTTGTGTCTCTAAATAATATGTATATTTAGTTTTTATCTTTATCTGATTTCTATTTTTAGTTTGAAATCCTCATATTGGGGAGGAAATTAACTTTCCCATGTGGAAAAGCAAAATGGTAGTTTTGTAATTCTAGATATAAAGTGACCTTGAGAGCTTTCAAAATAATGATATTTCTTATATTTTACTTGGAATTTTATCTAAAATATCGGTACCATTTCATTTCTAATAAGATAATTTAATACATTCTACCAAGTAATGCAAGTTATTTTTCTTCTACAGGAATTCCTCATTAGTGATATCTCAGAAGGGTTGCTAGAATCTGTATCTTTACACACACATACACACACATATGTATATACACACACATATATACATATCCATATATACATATACACACATACACATAACTACATTAGAAATGTGAAAAGTAATACACACACACATATATATATGTATATATATATATATATTTCTACTGCCAACAACTAAAAATCAATGTTAATTTGTAAGAATGATCTACTGTTATAAAAGGAGCATTATATTAAGAGTTAGAAGCTTTAGATTCTAGAACAAGCTCTTCCACCAGTTAGCTTGGTAGCAGCCTGTTTTCTTATTGGTAAAAAGAGGGATCTGCTTTTTATAATCTCCAAAGTTCTTTCTACATATGAAACATTGTACAATGTTTTTGACAACACCAAGTTCAATTCTAAAGAAAACTGATTGCTTATACCATAGTCAGTGTTTTGGTAGATGAAAAAAAAAAAATGTAGATAAATTGGAAAACCTTAAAGGGAGAGCAATAAAAATGATGAATCACTGGCAAGGATCAGTTTATAAGGAAACACTGAGGAAAATAACTGGAGTTTCATCAAATATTGGATCATGTAGAGCCATTATCAACACTCTCAGGAACTTAGTGTTATTAAACACTGGAGGGAAAAAAAAAATAATTCCTTAGGGACAAAGGGATATCTGAAAGGGAGGATGAGCATCAAGGCCAACAGTTTCCAAAAGTTTGGAACACTCAAGAAGTATAAAATGGTCACTGAATTATAAGACTCTGAAGAATAGGTATTTCTCTCCATCAGAATGCTATTTTTAAAAAAAAGTAAGAAAAAGCAATTTTTCAACTTATGCCTTGGATATATAAAATGTAAAGGTATGGCACTGTTACAAGTCTTAAGATCTAATCAGGAAATGCATTTTTTTTCCCTCATGATGCGAAAGTACCCAAAATGATATATTGCTTAACAGATGTGTCACTTGACACCTGGAAAAATTTGAGTGCTGATCTCTGAAACAATTTTTTGGTCACTTCCACTGATTAAATAAAATGCTTACTGCACATATTCTCCTAGTTGTGTTTTTTCCCCTTGGTTTCTTCTAGACTAAAAAATATAACAGTGAACTAATACAGTGATCTCTTGGTCTGATATCTTTGCATAGAAGATATAGTTGGTTCTATTTCTTGTTGAAAATTAAACTGGAAAAAAGACATAAAGAATAACATTTCATAAACTGTAGCAGTTGTGTCTCTATAAGAGCATCAACTTCAAACTTTCCAAGTTTACAGCTTCCAAACTTTGAGGCTGGGAAAAATACCTTAGTTGTTTTTTGTTTTTGTTTTTGTTTTTTGTTTTATTTGTTTGTTGTTGTGGTTGTTGGTTTTTTGTTTGTTTGTTTTTTGTTTTTTCATTTCTCTGTCTTATTAGAATTCTGGGACTGATCAATCTTCTTACAGAAAGGATGTGATGAACTATTTTCTTCAGTTGTATGGAAATTTCATAAGAACCAGATTCTTTTTTTAAAAAGTTAAATAAGTACAACTGAATCAAGGTGGAATTTCCTTTTCTATTTTCATTGTAATTTTAAAATTATTTTTCATGTTCTAGAAGGTTCAAGAGTTGCAGTTAAAACATCTAATTCAATATTTTCTTATCTTTGTAAACATTCATACATCACAAGAGAACATATTGTTTTGAAAAATAATTTAATAACATAAATGCTTATTAATATATCCACCTCCATTGCTTAGGTTCAGTTATAATCTTTCTCTTTGAAATGTGGAATTTAGAGATATAATGGACTTAAGAGGTTTTATGATTTAATACCGTCATTTTATAGATGCAGAAACTGAAAATTTAAAAGGTGGGATGACTTTAAGTATGTTTAGGAACATACAATTAAAAGTTGGATTTGAATCTTGCTCCTTTATCTCTCAAATTCTGTGCTTTCTATATGTGACCATTTTTGACACTTTGTTATGCAACTTCCATATAGCTATGCAAATTTTTATTTTTAGGTTGTGACTTTTCCAGAATCACACAGCTAGTGTCTGAGGTCACATTTGAACTCAGGTCTTTTTGACTATAGGGTTGGTGTTCTAACCCTTGCACCACCTAGTTGTGACTTATATGTTTTGCTTTGTTTTTTTTTTTCCCCAAAGAATTTATAAAGCACTTTTTTTTAACTGTTTGTTATACTAAATCCTGAAGATAAAATTTAAAAAGCAGCATAGGTGGTCTGCATTTTTTTGTTCCCATTTTAGGGATGATAAAACTGAGGCTATTATTGTTCAACTGCTAATAAGTGTATGAGCTAAGGCTCAACCCTGTTCTTTTAACTCCAAGCCCAATGCTATTTCTACTAAATTATTCTACTTCAAAACTTAAGTGGATAAAACATGTTCTCCATTTATTATGCTATTTATCAAGCTTTCAATTAGTACATTCCTTCATTTAATCAAAGAAAACATTTTTCTAAGCGCTAGAAGAGATAAGGAGATGATTAATACATTTTTCTTTCCTCATGCCTAACTCATTTATTCCAATAAACCATAAAAACATAAAATATTTCATGCAAGATATACACCATGGTTCCATATGATTGTTGAGCTACTTTTATGGAGTGTCTTATCAGTGCTAATACTCTGCAAACACTCCTGTTTGAAGATTACTTAATACATAAATGCATCAACCATAAATATTATTATGAATTCTGATCACTGTGAAAATGACCACTCAAATAATCTACCATGGAAAGCAAGAATGAAATGCACGAGTTGTCCGTGGATACTTTGCAGCCGTAGCTGGGTGAGGTGGTCTTTCGGAGGGAACCTGTTATATTAGACACCCAAACAGATAATGAGTTGGATCTGTAAGGGAATGGAGGTAGGTTCAGGATGGCCTTTGGGGAATTACAGAGGGTGTTCACGAATCCCAAGTTTGCCCTAAAAAGTTACTACCAGTTATTAATTGATAGTTCTGGCTAGCTCTGAATTCTGAAGCAGCACAATATCCAAACTATTAAAATTATGAAGAAAGAAAAGAAAGAGAGAAAGAAAGAGAGAAAGAAAAAGAGAAAGAAAGAGAGAGAGAAAGAAAGAGAGAGAGAGAAAGAGAGAGAGAGAGAGAGAAGAAAGAAAGAAAGAAAGAAAGAAAGAAAGAAAGAAAGAAGAAGAAAGAAAGAAAGAAAGAAAGAAAGAAAGAAAGAAAGAAAGAAAGAAAGAAAAGAAAAGAAAGAAAGAAAGAAAGAAAGAAAGAAAGAAAGAAAGAAAGAAAGAAAGAAGAAAGAAAGAAGAAGAAGGAGGGAGGGAGGGGAGGGAGGGAGGGAGGGAGAGGAAGGAAGGAAGGAAGGAAGGAAGGAAGGAAGGAAGGAAGGAAGGAAGGAAGGAAGGAAGGAAGGAAGGAAGGAAGGAAGGAAGGAAGGAAGGAAGGAAGGAAGGAAGGAAGGAAGGAAGGAAGGAAGGAAGGAAGGAAGGAAAGAACAGGTACCATACATGTTATCATTGCATTGTGGAGATGAGTGAATGTAGCTTTCACAGGATCTCATGGCTAGGAAGAATTAGAGGTAGTAATTTAAGATCAGTACTTTTCCAAAGTATAATTACAGAGAATACAAATATGTAGAGGATTATGAAAGGAATGACTATTATGGTACCAAATTTTCATTTTTTATTTTGTTTCTTTAGCTGATTATTTATTCATCTTTATTTTTCTATGTCAGATTTAGGGTTAGAATAAAACCACATATCCATCAAAGTGTCAGAATAAATCTTTATTTTATTCAGCAAAGGAAACAATTTAGTTGCCAGTGAAAAATCAGGTAAGTCTGCACTATCTGTAAATGCAAATAATTTTCATGAAAGACTCATTTCAGAAGATGAGTTATCCCTCTAATTATGGTACAATTCCTGTATGAAACTATTACAGATCTTCATAGCTCTGCTTTATATCTTACTAATTATTGAATGTTGTCCATGATCAGGTTCAAACCAAAGGACAAATACAGGTTTTTGTGAGATTCAGAATTCCTTCAGCAATTAGATATTACCATATTAACCTGCAGTGTAATGTCAAGGAGTCTTGTTGAGAAAGCTTCAGAGGTAATATTTGAACCATATTCTAGGCAAATAAATTTAAATCTTATTACATTATTTTCATATAGCACTTCCTAAAAGAAATGAGTTTACATAAGAATATTTTGCAGGTTCATTTAGTTATTAATTGTTGTTGTTAAATAAATTTTGAATATTCTCCCTTTCAACTGATTTCTATATATATATAGATGTGACTTCACATTGAAACATCCTATGTTATCTTTTACCTTTGCTTTTGAACAATTGAAGGTATAATTTATAGAGTCCTTTTTTTGAGAAAATTCTGCCTTCTCTGACAACTCATTTGAGATAATGCATGTTAATGTCATAAAAATTATAAAGTGATAGAAAAATTTAAAGCATTATTTTAAGTCAGAAAGGCATGAGGCAAAAGGCCAAAGGCCAAGCAATTGACTAGACCAATTTCTGCCATAAGTGAACTTTTTGATCTTGGATAATTTAGCTTCTCAGAACCTTACTTCGCTTTATTAGCTCACTCTTACTATCCTTGTTTCAAAGTGAAAAGATTTTTTTTCTTTTTATGGTAAAATTTCCTCTGGAGTTTAGACAGCACACTTATAATTAAGGGAAGAAGTATAGTTGAATGTGGGGGATGAGGAAAAATCACAATAAAAGGTCAGGAACTTTAAAAAAATTCCTATTTCTTTAACTTTCTAGCCAAATAATATCAGGTAGGTTTTTAAACTGTTGTTTCCTATTGGCCCCTTTTTTAAGTCCTCATTTATTTAGTTGTTTTTCTTACAGGAAATCTGAAAGATCAATAGTATAAGTGTTATTTTCCCCAATTTTTTTCATTTAAGAAAACAGTATATCAGAGAATTAAAATGGCTTGCCCTCAGTGATGATGAAGTCCTGATTAGTGGGTGTAGTTAGCTGAGAGAAACTGAAAAACTGATAAAAATTATTCCCTGAGGGAGACAGGAAAAAAGCTCTGATAATGGAGATCAATTTAGTTCAGCAGTCCCACCCACTGGAGATAATCCAATTAGAAATACAAATTATGTCAAATCCCTGATGATAAATTTTCCTTATGAAACAATTTATGGCCCGTACCATTTTTGCCGTCCTTCTGTGGGTCAGTCTACCTTGGCATTCTGTTTCATGATGGCTTTCCCCTTACCCCTCCATTATGGGAATCTGGAAATTAATTTTGTTTCAATATAAAAAAATTCTAACAAGTAGAGGCATTTAAAAAATTGAAAAGGTTTTCTAGTGAAGGCTGAACTCCCTGTCTCTAGAATTGTTCAAGTACAAATTACATTCTGATCTTCTAGAGAAAAGATCCTGAAAAAGGTGATATTTTAGATAAGATAACCAGTAAACCCTCTTCTGAATCTCAAACGTATTCTGTTAAACAGAACTAGGAGCATTTGTGAATCTTTATATTTTCTTCTAGAATTACCTACCCAATGGGTAGCAGATTTTTTTTCCCTCCTGCTTAGTGTCTGATTCCTTAGTCAAGACATAGAATGATACTAAGTTAGAATAATTTCAACTTTGAAAAAATCTCATTGCATTTACAGTGTTATCCTTGACCTGATTAGAATGGAGAAAATTAAATTTGAATCATTTGTGCATGGCAGTTGCTGAAAATATTAATATGTCCTCCCTAGGCGTGTGAATAATTCCTATAATTTAATCTCCAGTAAAACTGCAGAACCTTTCAAGACCTTCACATGGATAGAGTTGTTTAATTTGAAAAATTGTGATCTCCTTAATACAGAGACTGTTTTTTCCTTCTTTTTATATCAGTGATACATAGTACTGTTCCTGGCACATACTAGGTGCTTAATAAAATATCAATAGATTGATTAGAAATTGAGGAATGGTCCCATGAAGTTTTGGGAACCAGATCAAGGTCTTAAAAACTGGTCTCATCTGAACTATGATGATTTACAAAGGTTTTACAAAGTAAACTCTATTCAACAACCTATATATCAGATAAATTGAAGATGATCTAGAGAGAAAACAGCAGCATTAAAGATCAGAAAAGACTTCAAATCACTTCCAAACCCTTTTAATAAGTAGCTTTCTAACTGCCCTAGTAATAAATGTAGCACTTTTCCATGTAAATAAAGAAAAAAAAAAGTTTAACCTTACTGAGACTTTTATGGTTTCAACTTTAGCCTTTTTATGGTTCTCTTGAGTAATGTATTTGAAAATCAAATTTTCTATATTTCTCTAATCTTTTCATAAAGAATGCCGGGAAGTCTATTATTTCATTAAAAAAAAATCTACTTTTTTCTCCCTTAAAATAGTAAGATTTTCTAGACTATAATCCCAGTTCTTTTACCATCAGGAATATCATACCATGCCTGTAAGACACAAGTCGCTAATTCTTGTATGATTCTGTCATATATTTGGATTGTTTCTAACTGTTTGAAGAATTTTCTCTTTGACTTGGTAGCTGTGAAATTTGGCTATAATCTGCCTGGAAGTTTTCATTTGACATCTCTTTTACGTGGTAATTGATAGGTTCTTCCCATTCTGGTTTTATTTTCTGGTGCTAGGATATTAAATCAGTTCTTGAAATTCATTTAAATTCCTTTTTTGGGGGGATCATCACTTTCAGGTAGTCCAATAATTTTTAAATTATCTCTTCTTGATCTATTTTTCAGGTCAGTTGTTTTTCAGATGAAATATTTTACATTTTCTTCTATTTTTAATTTTTTTTCACTTGACATCACATGCAATCATTTGCCTCCATTTATCTAGTGCTCTAATTTTTAAGCAATTATATTTTTCACTGAGCTTTTGTATTTCTTTTTTTTTTCTCCATTTGGTTAATTCTGCTCCATAAGAAGTTATTTTCATCAGTGAATTTTTTATACCTTTTTTCCCATTTGGTCAATTCTGGTTTTCAAATTTCTTCAGTATTTTTCTGTGCCTCTTTTACAAATATGTTAATTCTATTTTCATATAGTTTCCTTTGTTCTCATTTTCCTAACTAATTTTTTCTCTATCAGCCTTACTTGACTTTGGGGAAAATGTTTTTAGGTCTTCCTAAAGACCTTGAGCTTGTGTCCAGGTCACATTTTCTTCCCCCTCTGAAGTTTTGCTTATGGCGCTTTTGACTTCATTGCCTTTTTCTGAGTTTGCACCTTGATCTTCTTGTCACCACAGTAACTTTTTTACTGTCATGCTATTTATTTTTCTTGTTATTTGTTCATTTTTTTAGCCATTTTCTTAACTTTGAACTTTATGTTGAAGTTGAGTTTTGTCCCTGGATTTGAGGATTGTTTCCATCTTCATTGCAGCTTTTAGAGCTAGTTTTTGGTGCTTCTGAGGAGCTCTCCTCATTTGCACTCTAGTTCTTTCCTGGGAATAACCCTAGATCACTTGGAATTATAATCCAGACTGTTCCCTTGGATCAGACATGATAGTGTTCCTAAAGTTTCCTGATGCTTGGGATGAAAAGTGATGCTGTTCCTCAGAGTTTCTGGCTCCTTATGATTAGAAGTGCTTCTCTTTACCCTGGATCTATGACCTAGAAGGGTTTATGGGTGATAGATTTACCTGGCCCTGAGTCCAATATTAGCCTAGGTTTCCCAGGTGATCTTTCTCTAACCACTTGCCAAGTCCTCTCACTGCTTCTGCCGCTTCTCTCACCATACCTAGTCCCACTTCTGGTGTTTCATCCACATGAGTTCTGGTTCAGCCTCCATTTCCATGTCACAAATCTCCCTTTCTGTCCTAAGTGAACTTGGACTAGAAAAATATCTCACTTTGTTGGCTCTGTCATTCTAGAATTCAATTTGAACCATTACTTTAAATTTGTTTGGAAGGTAATTTGGGGAAGACTCATTTGTTTTTCCTCTGTACTGCCATCTTGATTTTGCCCCCAACTACAGAGCTCTGAATTTTGCAAAAGCATTTTTCAAGATTATGTCATTTAGGAATTTCTGTAATCTTGTGTTCCAGGTGCCTCAACAATTACGACCATTCCCATTTTACAGATGAGGACATTGAAGCTCAAAGAGATTGCTTAAAATCAAACAGCAGGTAAACGCTGGACATAAAATTTCAGGATAATTCAACTATATTATATGCTTCTGCCTATGATAATCCATGGAAATTTAAGAGTTGAAGTTGCTTGAAACTTATAAGTAGAACTACTGTGTGTGTGTGTGTGTGTGTGTGTGTGTGTGTGTGTGTGTGTGTATGTAATAGTGCATATTTTTTGTCCCACCCTACCCTATTCCCTACCACCATCCCCAAACAATCTGCAAATGGACAGAGGCTTCAATAGTGGCAGAGAGAGTATATTTAGGTATAGGGAAGAGCAGAATGACTTGTTATTGGGATTTGCATCTGCAGTTTCCACTTTCCAGAGATCATTAACAATAGGCTAAAGAGCCAAAGAGGCTTTGGTGGTTTAGGGTTCAAGAGCAAGAAGGCAATGACTGTCCAAGGAGACTTACTATACCTCCCAATTCTGTGATTCTGCAGTTCCATGAAAGCAATTATTTACTTCCTAAAACATTTCCTTGGGTATCATGAGATGTAAGAAAAGAAACTATAGGGAATTGGCAGAGAGCACTCACTGTCATTCAGAGTTAGGTGAATATTAAGTGATCAGGACTACTTAAAAGAAATATGCTGTTGTTATAAAGTATACTATATATAAACCATATGGTTTTCAAATCACAGAAGCAGGTAATGCTATCTCTCAGCCCTGGAAATGTTCTTTTGTTCCAGAAAAAAAAAATCCACCAAAATGATATTTTAGCTTATTAAATAAAGTGTCTTTTTCCATTTACAAATCATAAGAACTGAATGCCTCAGTAGCACTTCTGTGTTGCAATTAGATACTATGAAATGTTCAAGTAAGAGAAAAGCCTATGATTGATGGATATGCATGAGTATCATTTTTCCATAATGTTCAATCTTTCCCAGTTTTAGAATAGAATCATTTTAGTTCAGAGTTTGCTCTTCTGTTGAATTGTAGGGGAAAAACTAGACTAGGAATTGTTTTTTTAAAGCAATGTATTTAAAATATGTATCTAGTTAAGAACGATATTATCAGTTTTGCTTGCAAGAGTCTTATTATCCTATTTTTTTGGTTACTATTTGCTAAGCACTACAAGGTTAGGGATGCTCTCCTATTGTGTATAGTCCTTTATATTATACTTAATATTTTTATTTGATATTTTTAAATAAAATTGTTCCTTTTCACAGAACATTTCTCTCATAAAATCTTCCTTTGAGTTCTTCTATTTTCTTCTGAAGCCTCATAAAAGTTTTGGGATATAGAGTAAAACCAGGTTTCATCAACTAGAAATATTTGATCTATGTGAAGTCAAATATTCAGAGATTGGCCAATATTAAGGTGATTTAATAGATTTTTCATTTTTCATCATTATGTTTCAGTGCTATTCAAATCAGTGGAAATCATCTAGACATTGTTGCCACAATCTCAGCTATATTCCAGATGACCAGTAGAATACTCAGATATATTCCAAAAGACTAGTAGAGTACCAAATGATGCTTCCACTTTGAGATTATATAAATAGGTTGTTAGTTTTAAAGTTTTGCTGACACTCTGAGATGATTGGAATATGTTAGCAAACTCACCCCAATGTAGCAAAGAATAGAATTTTTCTGTTCCCCCTAAAATCTTATAAAAGTGAGAACTGTAACTCCCGTCCCCCATCCCAAGTACTCTCTAATTGCCATCAGGTCCAAGTTTCTAAGTCTCCTGACTTAAATCCTAACTTTAATTCTCTTCTTCCCAGTTATCTTTGCACACTGCCTGCTTTCCTCCAACACAGTCTGCCCTATCCCTGTTCCATCTGTCTCTGTAGCTCTTTTTGCTTCTTGTCTCTGTATTTTCTATACCATTTGCCTTAATATCCTTTGAGTCTAATTAAAGAGTGATTACTGCCACGTTTTCCCCTGCTATTATGGCCTTTTTCGGCAAATATCCAAAAAACTAGGTGTGCCAATCCCCATTTCATAATTTTATGTTAATGGTCAATTCATTCTACCTTTATACTTACACCATTTCTTTTTAATAGTATTTTATTTTTTTCCAATTACACGTCAAGACAATCTTTAGCATTTATGGTTTTGAGTTCCAATTTTTTTTCTTTCCCTCACTCCTCTCCCATCTTAGGAAAATGGTAGAGATTATAGATACATGTACTATCATGTGAAATATAGTTCCACATTAGTCACAGTTGTGAAAGAAGAAATAGATCAAAAAGTTAGGGTTAAGAAGTGAAGAAATATACTTCAATCTGTATTCAGAGTCCATCAGTTCTTTATCTGGATGTTCTCACACTCTTTCCAGATCACGATTATTTTTATAGTTTTTATTACACACACCCTCAATCCATGAGAAGATATCAGTGTCATACTTATCATTGTTTCCCCAGCATTTATCATTGTGTCTAGCACATTCTAGTTCAGGAAAAGTGTATGGAATTAAATGTATCCTATAAATATCTTACACATCTTCTTTAATGAATTTTCAAGTCATTTCATTCAGAAGGAGTCATTGTTCCCAGATCAATAGGTGGGTGCCTAGTAGAAGACAAAAATAAAGGGATAACCATCTTCATCAAGGGAGAGAGTAATTCTATTGATAAAACCATGGCTTCCTTAAATAGCAAAGGATTTTTGATCTACCTAATTAATAAACATGTGTTTTGGAAATCCCGAGTTTAATTAGCAGAGAGGTCTGTTTTTGTCAGATTTTCCTTTCTGAAATTAGGATAACATCTACAGATAATATTAGAACAAATCAAATAACATATAACAAAGAAGGAGAAAAAAAAAACAAAAACAAATCAAAGATCTAAAAATTGATGTCCACTATTGAGCAATTAAAATAAAAGTATCTTATTTCAATCCCAATTGAATTTACGAATACTATAGTTGAGAGGGCTTTTAGACATCAGATTGTTAGGACCATTTTTACCCAAATTGATCTCAAGATATTGAGCATCTATTGAACATGTATTATGGCCCAAAGATAGCTCTGATCACTGGAGCACAAAGACAAAAGCTAATCAGCTCCTGATCCCAAATATTCTAATGTGGGTGTTCTTATACTTTTTTGTGTCTGTTAACTACCTGATAAAGGCTATGAACTTTTCAGAAAAAAATGTTTTTAATTGCATAAAATACTTAAAATTGAAAGGGAACAAAATCAAATTGAAATATAGTTATCAACATTTTTTTTTCAGAACAGATTTTTTTTTTAAATTTTATGAATCCTAGCCAGATTTTCTGTACTGTTTTTGTTTTTTGTTTTGTTTTGTTTTGTCTTTGAGCTTTGTTTTGGACTAAATATCATTTCCTTTTAAGAGTTACATATTTCTTTCCAGATTTTCTCAAACAATCAGATATGAAAAGAGCATATTTTGCCCCTATTTTGATGCTTCAAAGCCACTTTTAAAATATTTATAACTTTTCCTATTAAAATTTCCAGTTTTTAAAGACTTTCCATCAGTATGAATTATTATTGTAGAAAGGACATCATACAAAGAAGTCCAGAAATCCCAGGTTTATTCTTGCTTCTGATTCAAATTCACTGTGTAAAAGTGGGCAAATTATTGAACATTTCTGGATCTCAAGCTTTCTGTTTTTATAATGAAGGTTTCTGATTATTCATATGTAAGTTACCTAAATTTGGACTAATATTTAACTAAAACCTATTTTTTTTCTTTAGTATTTTCTATCTATTGTATCACATCTTAGGTATTCTTCCTTTCTGAGTATCATCCAGAAATTTGATATGACGCCTTCCAAAGTCATTGACTTTAAGGACAAACAGCAGAAACTTAACAAACATCTTTTTAGCCTTCTTTTTTAGATTTTTACTTCCTATCCTACTCCTTGACATTGCTCATTTACTAAGTTTTAGGCCAGTGTTCAATAGATCAATCTATAACTCTGCACAGAAGGATTGTAGCTTTGTATGTCTTGTATTCATGAATTAGCAGTGATTTTCACCATTTTTCAGGAGAAAAAATAACATTGCAAGAGATTAGATTCAGCTGTCTCCTGTCGCTGCCCTGAGGCTCTCTTCTCCCATTGGTGAGTTATTTCTGGAACTTCCATTTTGGAAAAGAACCCCATATAGTAACTGTCTGAAAAGGACATTTCATAAGTCCACCATAAACTATTCTTAGTGTCATGTATTTTGAGTTAGAAGAAACCTTAGTCTAATACTTTTCTATTACAAGTGAGTAATTGAGATCAAAAGAGCTCAAGTGACCTGTTAGAAGTTTTATAGGCAGTTAAGTGGCAGAACTAGTACTTGAATTAGTATCTAAAACTAAAAGCAAGCATTATCTGTAATGGAGATAAATGTGAAGTCTTTCCAGTAAGTTCAAGGCTGAAGAAAAGATGTCTGCTATTACCACTATTTTTCAATGTCCCACTTGAAATGCTAGCTATAATAATAAAACAAGCCCTCCCCAAAAGAAAGAAGTTGAAGAAATAAAAATAGACAATAAGAAATCAAAACTGTCACTTTTTTGCAAATGATATCCTCTACTAATCAATTAAAAACTAATTGAAACAATTAATAACTTTAGCAAAGTTACAGGATAGAATATAAAGCCAAAAAATCATTAGCATTTTCATAGACTATTAATAAAACCCAGCAGGAAGAGATAGAAAGAGAAATTGTGTTTAAAATAACTTTAGATAATATAAAACACTTGAGATTATACCTGCCAGGATAAACCCAGGGATTCTATCAACACAATTACAAAGGTCTTTTCACACAAATAAAGACAGATTTAAATAATTAGACAAATAATCATTGCTCATGGGTAGGCCAAGTTATTAAAATAGAAATGTCAATTCTACTTAAATTAACTTGCTTAATCAGTGCCATATCAACCAAACTGGCAATGAATCATAGAGCTAGAAAAAAGCAGCAACAAAATTTATCTGGAAGGAAAAAAAATTAAGTATATCAAGGGAATTAATGAAAAAAATAAGAAGGCAAGTTAGCAGTCTTAGATTTCATACTATACTAAAACACTAGTAAAAAATCTGGTATGACTAAAAATACATTTGTGGAGCAGTAGAATGTATTAATATACAATATAAAGTAGCAAATAATCTTAGACATCTACTGTTTGATAAACCCAAAGATCTAAACTTTGGGGATAATTGCTATT
The DNA here is from genome assembly GCF_048593235.1 of Sminthopsis crassicaudata. Taxonomy (NCBI): domain Eukaryota; kingdom Metazoa; phylum Chordata; class Mammalia; order Dasyuromorphia; family Dasyuridae; genus Sminthopsis; species Sminthopsis crassicaudata. Next base: position 33,457,367 of record NC_133622.1, read on the forward strand.
CTTCCCATATTTTCAAGGTTCAAGGTAATTAATGATAAATGCAGCATAGTTCATAGGAGAAGAAAAAATTCATTTTATTTTGCACTATGAAAAAATTTCTATAATTTGCATTTTCCAACTATCTTCTTTTTCAAAAATCAGGACAACACTTGACTTTCCTTCTTCAGTCTTTTGTCACTTTCTCATTCTCCAAAATCTTCCAACTGTTACTGCTGGTAGCTTAATGATTATATCTTCCAGTTTCTTCCATATGCAGGAGCATTATTCCTCCAGTCTTGTTGACTTTCATTTATTAAACACAGCTTGTTTCTCCTTTCTCATTTCCTTGGATTTCTGTTCCTCTTTTGGCTTCTTTCCTCCCACCCTCCATACCCCCATATTTTTTCTTTAAAATCTTATTCCCTCTGGCACAGAGAGAAAATCAAAACAAGACTTAAACTTGTCATCCATCATTAGCATTCTATTCACCTTAGAAGTGGCTTACCCTTCATTTGATCCATCTCTTCTTTCAATAACTTACAAAACAAAACAAACATTTTGTGCTCATCTACCTTAACAACTGCAGATAATTCTGAGCTATATTTGTCACATTCTTTTGGGACAGACCAAGAATTTTTTGTCATATGTACCTTGCTTCTTCATATTTTTTTTAAAAAACCTAAATGGGGGGTGGGAGGCAGCCAGGTGGCGCAGTGTATAGAGCACCAGCCCTGAATTCAGGAGGACCTGAGTTCAAATCTGGTCTCAGACACTTAACACTTCCTAGCTGTGTGACCCTGGGCAAGTCACTTAACCCCAGCCTCAGGGGAAAACAAAACAAAACAAAACAAAACAAAACAAAACAAAAAAACAAAAAACCTAAATGGGATGCTGAGTTCCCTTTGAATCCATATAACTTTTTATCCTCTTCAATGGAGTTGTTTTTCACTGTGTCTTCAGAATTTCATTATCATTCCCATCTCATATTTCCTGGAATCAAATAATTCATGAACTCCTACTACCCCAACCCATTTCCTTTTAAATCTGTTCACTTCAAATATATTTAACTCATTTTCTATCTCAAATTCTAATATGTAGTGATCAATTCCACCATTTCTGTTTTTATCTTTCTTATGCCCAGAATGTATTCTTCATTTTTACTGAGTTTCAAGTCCAGAATAGTAATTTCTCTCATTAATTATTTTATCAAAGTGGGGACTAGTATTAAGATGAGCTAAGAATCTGTCAGCTGTTCTGTCATTTGCAGGGGGAGTTCTAGTAGATAGCTGGATAATGGAAACGCATCATTATTATTATATCAGGACTTGATGCCAGGCTTCTCAATTTTGTCTTTCTGATTAACTAATCTGTAGTATATTTCTTTGACAGTATAGTTTCATTTTCCCCTTACATTGTTCTTCACTTAAATATTCTCTGCCATACTTCTTTAACTATTGCTTTTCTTCTTTTGAATATATCTTCTTGGTATACAATTCAACTTTATCAATTATTTTACTCTGACTGAGGCATAATATTTGAAAGCTACATTTTATTTACAGGTAATATTTCATAAAAGGCTCAGAAATATAACTTTTTAATGGTATTTTATTTTTGCAAATACATGTAAATATATTTTTCAACATTCATTTTTGCGAGACTTTGTGTTACACATTTTTCTTTCTCCCTTCCGTCCGCCCCCCCCCAGAGAACAAACAATTTACTATAGGTTAAATATGTTCAATTCTTTTAAACATATTTGTCATGTTGTGCAAGAAAATCAAACCAAAAGAGAAGAAAAAAAGCAATACAAAAAAAAAAAAAAAATGAAAAAAAGATGAAAATATTGTGCTGCAATCCATATTGATTCTGTCTAGTACTCCTTGTGGTTCTGAATGGCATTGTACATCCCAAGTGTTTTGGAATTGTCTTGAATCACTGCGTTGTTGAGAAGAGCTAAGTTCATCATTATATAATCTTCTTGTTGCTGTGCACAGTGATCTCTTGGTTGTGCTCACTTCATGTAGCATCAGTCAGGGCTACTTCTGAGATAAACTTTCGCTCCTTATGGTAGAACTTTAAGACATTGCTTGTTTTTTAATTTTTTTTAAATTTTTCAGGGGAGGGTAACTTTTGTTTATGGAACTAGAGTTGAGACCAAGATTTCATGAGGCTTTCATGATGACATAATCTTCTGGAGGTATTCTCTTAGCCTTTCATGGATCTTGGGTTTCTTTTCCTAGTTTACACAGAAAACTCACATACACATACTCACACACATATATCCTCTCATTCTCTCTCTCCTCTCTCTCTGACTCTCTGTCTTAGTCTGTCTCTCTATCTCTATCTCTCTGTCTCTCTGTATTTATTTTCAGTAAATATCAAAATAAATTATACAGTGAATATTTAAACCAAAAGTTAGTTTTGTAAGTGACCCACAGACTTGGACATATAAGCATTTGGAAGTATTGTGTTTGAAGCAGGTGTTCAATGATCCATGAATTTGAAGTTATAATTGGATTCCCTTGCATTTGACTAACAGGGAAAAAAAAGAGAGAGAGAAAGAAGATAATGATAAGAGAGGTTCAATTGAGTGGAAATATTTTACCTGGGGATCTTCCCCAATTGCAAATGGTATTGGGCATTATATAATTGATGAATCAGCACACAGTAATGTTGTGAGATAATAGCTTCCTTCTGACATGAAAAGATTTTTGGCATAGGAATCTCGTTAGTGTAAATGAATAATGTAGTTACAAATTCTTTCTCTGGACATAAGGTCATGACCATTCTATTGAGTATATACTTTATACTCACTCAAGAAATGAAAATCAGAGGAAGTTATAAATTCTAAAACAAGTGCCTAAACGGAAGAAATAGCTGTGGCTATTTACCCTGTGATGAACCGTTTCCTAAATTAAATGTATATTCTAATAAAAACTCTGGCTGTGAAAAAGGCATATTGTATTTTAAGTGCTATTTTTTATTTTTTTTAATTTATATTTAAATACAAAATGAGAAAAAGAAAGGGAAGACAAACTGTTATATACACAAGAGAGGATTCAATATATAACACATTTCCATTCCAAGAAAATCTATATAATTAATGCTTCACATTGTTCATGAAGCTTACCAGCTTCTCTTTACTTCCTTGATTGCTGATTTTCTTCTCTGCTCTTCGTTTTTAACTTATTTTTTCCCTTCCTTCCCCTCCCCCCATGCATGCTATGGTGCATATAAAGATGTGCTTTGGGTGTAATAGTTTCATGATGGGCTGTCATAGATTAGCACACAGGACAAAAGAACTGTGTGTAAATTAATTAGTGTGAACTAATCTCTATCTCATGAAGGAGAAGAAACTAAGTATAAAAATTAGTTGATCAAGAGAAAGAAGAATCACAAAAAGGAATAATTTCATCTTGGTAGGGTATGTGTATGTGTGTGTATGTGTATGTGTGTGTATGTGTGTATGTAGGGGGATGGAGTTGACAATTCTTTGAACAGTTACTGATATTTATTTTAAGCAAATTTAAGTCTGTGGAGATCATTTTTAAAATATATCATAAATGAGATGCATAATCTCTATTTCCTCACCTGTATGAATATTGGGTGATTCATTGGCTTTAATATAGAATGAGATCTATACCCTTCTTCCTACTATCTCATCCAAAGGATCAGTGTGTCATTAAATACTTATTAAGCACTTACTATATACCAAGCACTCTGTAAAGGATGGAGGTTACAAAGAAAAGCAAAAGGTAGTCAGTATCTCAAGGAAATTACAGTTTAATGAAGGAGAAAATATGAAAACAACTATCAAAAAAAGATATAAACAGAAAAAAAATTAAACAATAGAGAAGAGACTTGGAATTTAAAGGGGATTGAAGAAAACTATATTTTAAGTAAGGATTAAAGGAAATAAAGTTTTACTTAATTATTTAGAGATCTAATTTTGAAAATATGAGAAAATATAATTCCTATTTACCTGCCAGGGATGAGAATTCCTACAATAAATTTCACTAGATTGTAAAGTTCTTGAGACCAGGGACATTATCTTCTTCATTCATATACCCTAGTTTTTTTTTTTTTTTTTTTTTTTTTTTTTTTTTTAATTCTTACCTGAGATTATAGTCGGTGCTTAATAAATACTTAATTGCTTTTTTTTTAAATAAATTACATTTTGAAACTATTCATCTCTTCAAAATAATGTAACTAGAAGGTTGATAATGCTGTTTTATACATATGCTCTCATCTGAATCCCTTATTCTAGTCCTAATCTATAAAACTTCAGAGAAAAATGACAGTGGGAACAAAAATTTTAGCAGTCAAAATTTAAGAGAAAGAACTGAAGTGTTGGAGAGATAAAAGACCCAGAATATATTTTGTTTAGGAAAGAGAAAGGTGGCTATAAGACGACTACTGACAATCAGAGAGCCCAGTTCTGTCCCAGAAACCACTTTCACTTGATTAAAAAAAAAAAAAAAGGAAGGAAGGAAGGAAGAGAGGGAGGAAGGAAGGAAGAGAGGGAGGAAGGAAGGAAGAGAGGGAGGAAGGGAAGGAAGAGAGGGAGGAAGGAAGGAAGGAAGGAAGGAAGGAAGGAAGGAAGGAAGGAAGGAAGGAAGGAAGGAAGGAAGGAAGGAAGGAAGGAAGGAAGGAAGGAAGGAAGGGAGGAAGGAAGGAAGGGAGGGAGGGAAGGAGAGAGGGAGGGAGGGAAGGAAGAAGAAAGGGAAGGAAGAGAAGGAAGGGAAGGAAGGGAAGGAAGAGAAGGAAGGGAAGGAAGAGAAGGAAGAGAAGGAATGGGGCAGGGAGAGGGAAGAAAGGAAGGGGAGAATGAGAGAGAGAGAGAGAGAGAGAGAGAGAGAGAGAGAGAGAGAGAGAGAGAGAGAGAGAGAGAGAGAGAGAGAGAGAGACAGAGAGAGAGACAGAGAGAGAGACAGACAGAGAGACAGAGAGAGACAGAGAGAACAGAGAGAGAGAGAGAGAGAGAGAGAGAGAGAGAGAGAGAGAGAGAACAGAGAGAGAGAGAGAGAGAGAGAGAGAGAGAGAGAGAGAGAGAGAGAGAGAGAGAGAGAGAGAGAGAGAGAGAGAGAGAGAGAGAGACAGAGAGAGAGACAGAGAGACAGAGAGACAGAGAGAGACAGAGAGAACAGAGAGAGAGAGAGAGAGAGAGAGAGAGAGAGAGACAGAGACAGAGAGACAGAGAGACAGAGAGAGACAGAGAGACAGAGAGACAGAGAGACAGAGAGAGACAGAGAGAACAGAGAGAGAGAGAGAGAGAGAGAGAGAGAACAGAGAGAGAGAGAGAGAGAGAGAGAGAGAGAGAGAGAGAGAGAGAGAGACAGAGAGAGACAGAGAGACAGAGAGACAGAGAGAGACAGAGAGAACAGAGAGAGAGAGAGAGAGAGAGAGAGAGAGAGAGAGAGAGACAGAGACAGAGAGACAGAGAGACAGAGAGAGACAGAGAGAGAGAGAGACAGAGAGAGAGACAGAGAGAGAGACAGAGAGAGAGACAGAGAGAGAGAGAGAGAGACAGAGAGAGAGAACAGAGAGAGAGAGAGACAGAGAGAGAGAGAGAGAGAGAGAGAGAGAGAGAGAGAGAGAGAGAGAGACAGAGAGAGAGAGAGGAGAGAGAGAGAAAGAGAGAGACAGAGACAGAGACAGAGAGACAGAGAGAGACAGGGAGAGAGGGAGAGAGAGAGAGAGAGAGAGAGAGAGAGAGAGAGAGAGAGAGAGAGAGAGAGACAGAGAGAGAGACAGAGAGAGAGACAGAGAAAGAGAGAGAGAGAGACAGAGAGAGACAGAGAGACAGAGAGACAGAGAGAGAGAGAGAGAGAGAACAGAGAGAGAGAGAGAGACAGAGAGAGAGAGAGAGAGAGAGAGAGAGACAGAGAGAGAGAGAGAGACAGAGAGAGAGAGAGAGAAACAATGTCTCTGAGGTATCTATCACCTTAAGCAAAAGCAAGGAAATAAAACAAGCCAAAGATCCCTGAGATAAAGAAGTGGCTGATAGAGTTACAGCAGAGCAGCCAGCCACAGGGAGATTACATCAGATTGAGGGGAATTCAAATTAAGTCTAATTTGCTCTTGGCTTTCCTTACAAAAGAGGTAGGAACTAGCTGAGTCTCCAAATTCTGTGGACGATGAGATCCCAGCAAGTTCTGTAATGAGAAGAGCAGCCTTGGAGAATGGCTTATTAGCTCCCTGTGGAAATGACTGACAGGGAATTTGGAATCCAAGCATACAAAGTGTCTCTTTAAGCCCCCGAGTTCCGGTACTCGCCCCTCACCTCCTTCAGTGGTTCTCTTGTGTATTTGCTTCCCTTGTTCATTTCTGCCTATGTATAAAGAACCAGTCATACCATGTGGGTGTGATTGATTTCGTGGTAAAGTAGCAAAGGAAGGGAAAGGGCAGAACTTTGTCCTTGTGGAGGGAGCGTTGAGCCATGACTGGACAAACACTCAAAACCCACATGCAAACACTCACTCGTGCAGGAGTGCCCCCTAACCGAAAGGGGCAGGGCTAGTGGGTAAGGGTCACTACCGGGGGTCTGCCCAATGTGTTTGAAGACTTCTCTGCTTTCTATTGTCCCCCCAGAGATAACAGTGGAGCTCCTGAGCTTTCCAGTGGACATCTCCGGCCTGGTCACTGGACCATTGTCTCTTTAGTTGCACATTTTCCCCTTGACATTCTATACGCTAGCTTTTTCTGCTGATTGCTACATTTTCCAGAATTTTTCTTCTATTTTAACATATTAATTAGAGACAGAAGGAAAATCTTTAATGTGGAAATTTGTTCTACTCAATTGAATATTCTGTTGTGTGTTCCTAAGGAGTTTGTTTTTTGATGTCTACAGCCAATAAGCATTAAACACATTGAACATTAAGTAAGATCTTGAAATCTCTGTATCTTATTAATGAATTACTAGGATGTGATCTACTCTGGAATATTTGCAAAACCTGCCTATGAATAGGGCATTAAGGATGCCATTAATGGATATAGATGATTTACATTGCAGAAAAGTAGCAATATGGCTTAGAAACTATTAATGCTCTCCTGATCATTTTTGGGGGACAATTATTTTTTACTTCTGCTTTGAGATCTAAATACAATTAAATTATTTATTCTCACACTAAACTGGCAGTGATAATAAAATAAAATGTATAATTATGGATGATGAGTAATACAGCAATTATTATAATAAGAATATGAATGATACAAAGCTGTTCTCAAATAGAGAATTTTTGGCCTGTCATTATGTAAGTATATTCATATTTTTGGCTATCCAGTTGGAGCATTTACTCTCTCTCTCTTTCAATATATACGTAAATTTTATATACATATATACACATGCCTATATGTTTTAGATACATTTGATATATATATATATATATATATATATATATATATATATATATATATATATATGTGTGTGTGTGTGTGTGTGTGTGTGTGTGTGTGTGTGTGTAAACATACATATCTATATATCTATGTGTAGGTAAATGTATTCTTTTATAATATTTGTAAATACATCCCAGTTGTTATTTTTGTGTTAAAAGAAAAATTGATACTTCATAATAATATTTATTCCTATAATAGCTTCATTATTTTTATTGTATGCAGATTATATGCAATATACAGAAAATTAGAGAACATTGTCATATAGCATTTTTTTAGTAGAATGGTAATCTTTAATTTTATTCTAGATAGCTTAGTGAGGGACCTTACTAAATCAAAATTGTCTTTTCTATAGCAGCCTCTAAATATCTTCTGTGGTACCATTTATTTGCCTGGAATAGTGCAGTGTGCCTCTGCATTAATAATATGGCACTACTTTGCCCTTTTTTGCAAAACATTTTTAACACACAGCCCTTGAGGCCATTATCTAACCTGACATCTCTGTTAAGATCAGAAATGTGAATGTCTCTCTCTCTCCCTTCCTTTTTCTCCCCTTCCCCCTCTCTCTCCTTCTCTCTCTGTCTCTGTCTCTTGTCTTTCTCTCTCTCCCTCCTTGTTTCCCTCCTTCCTTCCACCCTCCTTCTATTTCACTCTGTCTGTCTCTCTGTGTCTGTTTCTTTCTCTCTCTCTCCGTCCTTATTTCCCTCCCTCCCTCCCTCCTTCCTTCTCTTTAGCTCTCTCTCTGTCTATCCCTGACTTAATTGTCTCTGTGTCTCTGTCTTTGTCTGTCTGTCTGTCTCTTTCTCCCCATACACATACCTTCTGCACATCTTCCTTTCTTTCTCTCTCTTTCTGTCTGTCTCTCTCCCTGTCTCTCTCTTTTTGTCCCTTTTTTCTCTCTCTCCTTATTTCCCTCCATCCTCTTTCTCTCTGTCTCTCACTGATTTAACTGTTTCTGTCTGTCTGTCTCTCTCTCTCCCCATACACACACCTTTTGTACTTCTGCCTTTCATTCTCTATCTTTTTTATCTGTCTTCCTTTCTCTACCTTTCTCCCTCTTCTTTCTCAGAGCCCCTGGAGATTCAGGTCATGGGAATGAGTACTCCATGACTTTCTTTGAGGAAGGAGAGTGGGGAAAGAACAGGAGCAGAGATTTCATTGTTATAGAGAATTCCCCGTGATGAATCACTTTGTACCAAGATTTATTAATTCCTATTCTGCAATTTATAGACTTTCTTTTTTAATGACTTTTTGAATTAGCAAAGAAATATTTTCTTGTCCTTCTTCAACTCCCCTAGTGGGGAAGGGGAAATGAAAAATTCAGCAAGAACAATTCTTGAATGTCCTTTTCAAATATATAATTCTCATAGTCCAATCTGGAGCCCTCACATGAGTATCCTTAGTCCTCAGCCCTGTGGAATCACTTAGTGGTCATTATCTTGACCAAACTCTTCCCAAGTTGTTCATCCTGACAGTCTTATTGCCTAACTGGTTTAACATACTCTGCTAAGTCCATTCTGTGTTTGTTTTGTATAAATCTTTCCAGGTGGCTCAGAATCCATCTTCTTGAGCATTTCTTCCTGCCCAATAGTATTCCATTACATTCATTTGTCCAGCCATCCCACAAAGATTGGTACTGAGAGGTCATATGCTTGGCCAGGGTTACACAGTATGGATGTGTCGCAGATAGGTTTGAATCCAGTTCTTTCTGTTTTAAATGGCAATTCTTTCTCTGCTGTGCTCACTACCTTGTATGACTACAACCAAGTGATTTATCCAAATTGCTCTTTCCAATGAGTCTCAATAGGAAAGCAGCCAATGGCTCTGTAAGGGATAGAATTTTGGGCCTGGGGTCAGCCTGGTGCCTCTGGATAAGTCAGTTAAGTGTTTTTTACTTTTGCTTCCTCGATTATAAAATCATGACATGGGAGACATTGGCCCAGGATGCTCACTATACCGGGCCCTAACTAGAGAAGGTTCTGTGCTCTGAGAGCAAAGCAGAATTGGATTAGCTCTGAAGAAATGTGAAATGCTCAGTTAAAGAGTTCACCCCAAATGTTCACAAGAACTTTGTGTGTCTGACCTGGGACAGAGCGTTCCGAGCTTGTATGGGTCTGATCAGCTGCAGTCAGATGCACTAGTGATGCTATTCGGGTTTTCTTTGAGAATGAAGAACATCAACCAACCCCTTGACTGTAAAATAATTACAATAATGTTATCTCTGTCACAGAGTTGTAGTAATGATCAAATGAGACAATGTTTTTCAAAAAACACTTAGTGGAGTGCCGGGCACACAGTAGGTGCTATATTAAGACTTATTCTTTTCCTTTCCCCTTCAGGCCCCAAACTGCTGGTTCTAAACTTCTAGAGCCAATGTTGACTTTACATGTTTTTGCAGCTTGCTTGAAGTTTACTTTTTTTTCTTTTTCTTTTTTTTCCCCCTGGATTGCAAACAGCAACCTTCACTCTCAATCCACTTCCCAGAATAGGCTTTTTAAAAAAAAGGAAAGGGACTCATGTGTCATAAAAACCTCTCCCTTGTAAAAGTTTTAGTTTATCTTATTGATTTTTGTGAATAATTTCAGCTAGAAGTCTAGGTTTTTTACAATGAGTTGTGGAATCATACAGGCTGCTGCAGTAGCATAAACTGTCCCCAAACAGACATTTTTATGAAACTGAATAACAAAACAGCTGCATTAGATAACTTTTTTTTTTCCCTAACTGCTTTCCTTTTCGACACTGAAATAGAAATACTTTGTCAAATGGAGGTTCTGTCTGTAATTCTACCTGGGAAGTTCCCCTGGACCCTGCTTTGTGGCCCATTGAGTGTATTTTGTCATTCTTTTGTCTTCTGGAATGTCAGTTGTAGAAGATAAATAGAATATGTTCAACTACTCATAACCACTGTTGTTCATAGAAACTTCATTATCTCAATTCTGAAAATGCAAATTAGAAAAGAGGTCCACAGCTCTTGATGAGATTCAGATGAATAGAAGCTTCTCAAAGATTTTCTATGTTGAAAAATGTATTTAAATAGTTAAACCTCCAAGCACTATGCCCTTAGTTCTCCAGTACCACTCTCATATAGGTCAGTAACATTTTGCATTTTATTATTTCAAGAATCTCGAATTTCATCCTTGTTAGTAATCTTTTTCCAACAGTGCAGATCTCAGCCCTCAGGTAAATTAGCAAATTTACCTAGCAGAAACTCTTTTTTTCAAGGCTTGCTGTGGTGAAAACATTCATCATTTTAGACTTAAGGAAAAAAAATGTAACAGAGCAAAATCAGTTAAATCACTACACTGAGAAATATAGAAAAGAGGCAGACTTTTAATCTGTCTTGAGGGAGCTTATAAATATAATTGGGGAGATAAGACAACAACTATTGACTGAAGGTCTTAAGTTCAAAACAGTGTGCTAGATGATGGGTTCCAAAGACAAAAAATGTCCATCTGTTTTTCTGAGAGTGAAGGGCAGTGCCAGTTACAGATTAGAAAATAGAACAAGAGTTAAAAAAAATATAAAATAATTGAAGAAGAAAAGAACAAAAGGAATGATGGAGGTTGATATCAGAGAAGGGTTCACTGAGGAAACAATGTACAAGTGAAACACTGAAAGGAAATAAGGAAACTGAGTGGTAAAGATGAAAATTAAGAAGTTCATTCCGCATACAAAGACTAGCTTATATAAATGCAGAGATTAGAGATGGAAGGTCAGATTGAAGAAAAAAAAAAAAAAAAAAAACAAGGGCTTTAAGGACTGTGACACAAAATGAGAGAAAATAAATCATAGGTAGGAGGTCTGTACTATTCACTTGGAACCTGGTTGTGAAGTACCTTAAACACCAAACTGAAGATTTTATACTTTATCCAGAAAACCAGAAGGAGATATTGAAGATTTTTGAACGAGGCAAAAACTCATGGTCATAATAGTAAATGAGATGATTTCGATAGCTGTGTAGAGGATCAGACTTGAGGCAGAGAGACTAATTATAATATTATTACAGATGTGAAGGTGAGAGGTGATTAATTAGGCCATTTGAATGGAGAAAGGTGAATACATGCAAAACATGTAATGGAATAGATAAAACTTTGCAGCTGACTGGAAAACAAGAGTGAGAAGAATGACAAATGACTCCAAGGTTATAAAACTGAGCAACTGGGAAAGTGTGAGAGAATGTAGGTTTTGAAGGAATGAATGAATAAATAAATCACTTTTTAAGCACACTATGCACCAAAAACTCTGCTAAACCACAGAGATAAAGATCCAAAAATCAAGACCATTCTAGCCCTCGAGAAGTTATATTTTAATATAAATATAAAACATACATTAGAGGAATAGTAATTATGAAAGAGTCACAGGTATAGAAAGACTTAAGTCATGCTCTTCCCAATGGCAGTAGCTAATGGCTATGTACTTTTAACTATGGAGAGTATGTTCACTATGTCTCTTTGATACAATCACAAATAAATGTAATGCTGGATAAAATGGGATAAATATGGAGTTTTTTAAAGTGTTCTGAGTAATTTGAGATAGGAGAAATGCTTTAATTGGATAGCTCCTCACAATGAGAATCATAAGGAAAAGATGTGGCAAAATGTGTCCATTCCAAGCATAATGAAATTAGGGGAAGATCAGAAGTGTAAAAGTATAATTTAGTTGCAATTGAATATATGAAGAAGAAAAATGATAAATAAAGCTAAAAGTTAGACTGGGCTCAGGATGTGGAGAACCTTGAATGCCAGGGGAGCTTTGGAAGTTTTGGAGAAGTAATGAGACAATCAAAGGGGAGCATTAGGAAGCTTTGATAATATGAATGATTGTCTATAGAAGAGGAAAATACATGTTCTTAGAATCATAGATTTGGACATAGAATAGACCTTGGACATCATGTAACTCAACTCCCCCATTTTACATTAATGAAAATAAGACTATAGAGATTTAGATATATGTTCAAGGTATATATCTGATAAATTACAGAGCTGGGATTTGAATTAGATCCTTTGCCTACAAATTCAGTATTCTTTCAGTTGGACCATATTGATTCTTATCAAAACCCAAATTATTTCTGTTTGTTCCTGGTAGCCTTTCGTTGGGGATGGTGGAATGTTGTGTGTTACAAGGATCACAAGACCCTGGACTTGACAAAATTGGTTGTAAACGTCAAATAAAGGGAATTTGGAAGTAGCCACACTGAGATCTCTTGTAGTCATTTCTGTTTTAAATTAAGTTAACAAGTATTGATTTATCAAGTACCAGCTCTGTTCGGAGTACAGTATTAAGCACTACAGGGAGAAGCAAGGAAGTTTGGGCCCTGACCTTATGGAGTTTTCCCTCTTTCCTTGCAGAGTGTATAATAGAAACTAAGGAGATTTTGAGGAAATATCTAAGTGTGGCTGACAGCTATCCCCAGAATTTGAACATACAATACCCCTTCCTTAACAATATTTTGGCCCATAGACAATCAAAAGATTTCAAAAAAATTTAAAAAAAATGTATTCTCCTTGTACTACATGACCGTTATTACATTATTTCCTGTTTTTTCTTATTTAGATTAAATAATTGAAATTCCAGTGAATTTTGCACTCAAAAATACATTTCCATTTCTTCTCCTTTGGATTCCTGGTTTCTATTGAAGTAGCAATACATAAAGACTAATTAAAATCACAAAATCAGAATTAAAAATTTCTTCCTTGTTATCTGTCTTCAAAAATAGAAAAGAACTCATAGGAATTAGAAGTAATAATAGTTAAAAGCAGGTAAAAAGGAGTCGGCTTATTCCCTGCATTTATCAAGTGTTATTCATTCACCTATTTCTTATGTAAATTGTCAAGGTTGATATCAGTCTCTTTATACTACAGATTTTACTAGAGGATAAGCCTTGCTTTTGTAGAGTTACATTTATTTCTTAAGAGCCAAGCAGCTATCTCTAAGTTTGTTGTTGTTTTTTTTAATTGTCACCAGTTCGGTGAATTATTTTGACTGGAGAATAATGATTTACAAGTGGGGGAGCAGGAGAAGTTCTTTTTTATGTTCTTGGTAAAAAGCCTCACATGATAGCATATGCATATAATGACACTTTGTAAAGTAGGAGCTGCCATGTTGTCATTTAGTTTGTATTACACTGCAAGATGCATGTGATGTTTATGGGTCTGAATTTAGTAATTAAAAGGCTTGTGGCCACTCTGCAAAAAGGCACAGGCAACACATCCCATTCATATTTGTGAATATTCTCCTTTCTGTTCCTGAGGAAATATGCACCATGGGAAATAGAGAAAGGGGGACAACTGATGGGTAAGATAAGATAGAACTTGCCAGGGAGATCTACATTTCCATTCAATAAAAGCTTGTACACATTTTGAGACTTTTCTAGACTCACAATAGCAGGAAAGAACCAAGTATTCAACATAGGGGGTCACCAAATGGAAAGAAAAAGTAGCAGAAATGATTGAGGCTACAGACCCTATTCAGCATAAATATATGCCTTGTAATCTTCCTTCTATCTCAGTGTCAAAGCCCCAGAGAAAGATACTCATCATGGAAACATTTGTAAAAATAAAAAAGTCCACCTCATTGCATTGTAATTTCCTACTGCAGATTCAATGCTTAAGATTTATTCTTTTCCCAGAATAAATTGTCCTGAGGCTTCAATCATGTAAATGCCTTAAAGTATTCTTAAATAAAGAAGGGCCATAAGATGGATAGCTTGGTTCAAATCACTCCTCCTATGTTTTTCATTTAAAGAAAGATCTTACTTCTTTCAATTTAAAGTCTAAGAGTATCAGCAAATCGTCTCTCTCTCTTGACATCTCCTGGCTGCTGTGAAGGGGTGTTGGCAGAAAGGCAATATCTTGAGTAGGCAAGACTTAAAAATATAGCCTAAAATAGGTGCCATTCTTTTAATTCATCCCTGAATAATTTTAATTTAGATCTTCAGGCTCATGGCTTGAACAGATTGTCAGATACAATGGAAATTAGAACACTATTAAGTCATATTCACCAGGAAACACTGAAAATCCACTGAAAATACTGCATATAAATAGTATTTTATCTCTTTCCCTACTTTTCTTGGATTAGCCATTTTTCCAAATTCAAAAATTGGGAAGACTAATGTTAACTTAATAGGAGGGAATTGTTTTGGTAGAAGGCCGCAGATAGTGGGGGAACTCTGGGTAAGGTATAAGACCCTTCAGCCCAGAGGGAACCTGCTGACTGAGACCCTCTACAATTTTTGGAGTTATTTTGGGAGACAAAAGGAGCACCATCACTCCAGATGGCCTTGGTGGCTGCCTCAGAAATGCAATCTGGTTTTAACCAGTTTTTTTCAAACTCATTTACCATTCTTCTAACTGAGAAGAGAGAACTGCAGGCCCAAGAGATGACCACAGTGGAGTAATTTGTACTTGGATGTGGAGAGTTCCTGCACCTAGCCTTTAGGAGCTAAGATAGGTACCATGTGGCCACAAATGTGTGAAGGACTAACCACAGAGCCCCATTGTGTGGAGGTACTAACCTATACTTTACCCAGTTTCCTTTTATTAATTAATTAGAATTCAAAAATCAGGGAGACTCTCTAATAACCCCAGAAAAGATTCCCTTTTGGAGGAATCCTGCATGCTTTTGATAGAACCACCAGATTGCCCTTGGTCACATCATTAATTTAGAGAAACAGAATAACACCACCACCACAACAAAAAATAACAACTAAAAAAAGACAAAGAAACAGAATAATATAATGAACAAAATTCTGATCTTAAAATCAGGGAGACCCACATTTAAAACCCACCTCCCCAGCCTTATTATGTCTGTGACCTCAAACAAAGCCAGTAACTTTTCTAGACCTTATTTCCACATCTGTAAAATAAGAGAATTGGATTAGATGATTTCGAAATTTGTGAGCCTGTGAACATTAATGCTGGAAGCATGTGGTTCAAATGTAGATTTCTTGGAGAGATAAGACAGGGCAATCTCAATGATGGACAGAAAATTGACTCTGTAGCAATAACAAGGCAGTTTTTCTTCCAGGGCAATACTTTAAGTATGAAAGAGAGAGACAGAGATAGAGTCAGACAGACAGACAGAGACTGAAGCAGACAGAGAGAGTGCATTGAACAGCTGAACACTTGGAGGCATTTATTAATTCCTAGAGGGATGTATACACACATGAATATGTGCATGCTTTTCACAAAAGGAAATAGAGGCTGTTCTATAAAAGCAAGCTGAAAAAAGCTGGGCTCCTTTGGTCACATCTGTAGAAAACTGAGCTTCCCAGAATATCTCCCAGACATACACAGAAGGTGCAAGGAACCAGACTAACATCCTCAGGAACTCCGGACCAGCAGGAACCAATGGGGGAGTTTTTTGGGAAAACCCATTCGCTGCAATTGAGTGTGTATAAATCGAGAATTTAAGGACATAAGTTCCTTATGATAGTGACAAGTGTAACACCGAACAATGAATGTAAGCAGGATTTATTGGGGTGATGCTATATGGAGTTTCTGGTAATACCAGGATTTATATTTAACAATAAATTAGAGTTGTTTTTCACTGGTATAAACACCCTTTTTGACTTCAATACCATCATTTCTAGTGAAAAGTCATTCTTTTCCCCCTCTACTCCTGGAAGGAGAACATAGACAAATTGCATGACCTAAAATCATCCCTGCAGCAAAAATTTGAGTCGTTGATTTTCCCTTTCTTTCCTTTTCCCTCTCCCTCACCCCAATTTTAAACTATAAAAAGCCTTAGGATGTGTTCATATCTAAAAGGAATGACATAAGATTTACCACAGGGTTGTTTCCTATCAGGACACTTATCAACGACACTCACCTAGGTTTCTGGACATACAAATTGGTGATCACAAATACTGCTAAGGGAAAAAAGCGAAAATTGAAGGCAACAATCCACATGGCAGCAGAAGCCAAGGAGCACAAATTCTCAGAAGCCTCATTTCCCCTGTTTTCACTTGACTCTGCAGTTTATGCATCATTCAGAGATTTTACTGCTCTGAAAACCTGAGTTGGTAGTAAACCTTTTCAGGATGTTAAGTGTCCTTCCACAGTGCACCAGGAGGGACAATCAAGTCCCTTTCTGCAACTGGTTTGGCCCTGGGTGTTCTTTTATAACATTGCTTTATAGCTGCTTGGGGAAAATCCAATCTTCATTTGAAGAGTTTTCTTTTTCTGTTTCTGCTGTATCGTCATTGACTTTATAATCTTTTAATTCAGACTAGAAGTTGGAATATTTATCTTCTGTAAACTTTACGAACCAAACAGAAGATTCAGAATTAGAAATTTTCACCATAATAAAGTTTATTTTTTCTTTTATTTCCTCTGCTTCAAGGAAAATCAGTGGAAAGATTTTTTTATTCTTAATAGGACTGTGATATCCACTTTTGGGAGACATAAATACTTGCATTCACTTTACTTAAATCCTATGGGCCTTAAAAAATACAAAGTGGAAGGTAAATACACACACACACACACATATATACATACACACACATATAACACAAACACATATATACATGTGGCAGTGTGGAAAATGTTCTGAACCCAAAAGAATCATGAATCTTTGACCACTTAAATCTGTATTAGACTCTATTATCTTTTCCTCTGAAATTTACAATTTATATTTCAACTTCTGTTCTGTCATAAAAATGATTTGGAAATGTCATTCCTAATCTGTGTGAAATATAATGGAAAGCATAAATACTTACAGTAATATATACCCACTATTTAAGAGGAGATCTCAGAGTTCTCAGCAGAACAAAAAAATACAAAAATGGTTTAGGTGGATTCATTATATACTTGGATTTCTGTTAGTGAGGTAGAATAATGACAAACATACAGAAATCATAAATATGGAGGGTCAGAATCCCAGAAATCTTGTAGTTTAACCCAATTATTTGGCAGATGATCAAACTGGGATGCAAGTAAATTAAATAATTTGCCTATGGTCACACAGACATTAAGTAGAAAAGTAAACTGTGTAGAGACCAGACATGTAACTAAAGGAAGATAAGATAAAAGTGTTAAGACAAAGAGACAGAGAGGGAATGGTTGTGCTTTAGAGAGAAGAGATAGACAAAGACAGAGACAGATTATCCATCCTACTACACTCCTATCTTTTTTTCCCATCTGGAATCTATCCTTGGGCATCTTTACTCTGCCATAGGGTTATGATAAGAACTGAGAACTAAAATGAATTTTGGATTAAAAATTGGATAAAAAATGAATCTGCAATCTTGGGGAAAGCATTGGAGTAGAAGAGTCAATAATTTAGCGATCACAAGAAAATTGTAGGAAGAAAAAAAGTAGGTCAATTCAGAGAAAAGTTCCAAAGGGAAAGTTCTAGGAAGTTTAGAGAAAATCTGACCTTAGTCTTTCTCACCATCTGGGATAGCTGGGTTAAAAGAAAATAGTTCTTACCCAGCAGCTGAGAAAATTTGCTACTGAAAGTAAAATCTTCAAGGTCACTGGCTAAGAGAGTTGACTGAGAACAAATGAACCTAATGATAGTAAGCTTCAGACAAAAGCTGAGGCACAATAGACATTTGGAGGAGTAAGATAATAATAATTTAGCCTTCCCTGAAGAGGAAAGGGTTATTTTCTGTAGCCTGCTGTCCAGTATGGGATACAGATGGTTTGAAGAGCTGTTGGTTAAACTGTAGAGCTTATGGACTATAAAAGCCCCTAAGAGATAATCAAAAGAGCATGAGGTGACCCTGAAGACCAATAATTAGGTGGAGAGAGCCCTAATGTCACCTGAGGGAAAGCAGAAAAGCCCATCAGGTAATAGTTGAGATGTTGTAACTCTCAGGGTGAGTGTCCAGGAGAGAAAAATACAGTAATATTCAAACAATCTCAGCAGCTTATAAAACCAGAGGCTGGAGTTTCCCTCCTCCAGAGAAACCTCCATGTTTTCAGGCTCTATGTGCTGTATTTGTATACACTTCAAGTACCATTCCTATGCAGGTCCATTCTTCCAAATGGAAATATGAACATTTGATACCATGTAGGTTCACATTTTATAAGGGAGGAAGGTATTCTAAAGGTTAATAGAGAGAAGTCTGATGTCATTAAAGTAATTCAGAAATAGAACAAAGGAAGTCCAAACAACTTATCTATTATCTGTTGAATTCTGGATCCCAACTCATTATTTATACCACTTATCCAAACTGCATTTACTGATGGATGAGTTTTACAGGTTGCCCATCTAACTGAACAAGAGTCATTCTTCATCCATTTGATGTTTTCTCTTTGGATC
Source organism: Sminthopsis crassicaudata (assembly GCF_048593235.1). Classification (NCBI taxonomy): domain Eukaryota; kingdom Metazoa; phylum Chordata; class Mammalia; order Dasyuromorphia; family Dasyuridae; genus Sminthopsis; species Sminthopsis crassicaudata. Next base: position 33,476,006 of record NC_133622.1, read on the forward strand.
ATTAAAAGCAAACAGTTTTGAGTGGTTTGGGATCCCCTCTAAAAGGTGTTGTTGTTGTTTTTTTTTTAATTCTGGGGTTTAGTGCAGTGAATATTATTTATATGCAAAAAGATATCTTCATCTCAGAAAACTCATCCTGGGTCTTCTCCATGAGAGTGATTATTGCTTCTATAATTCATAGTTTTATATCATGATTGATATTGGTTATATTGGTTATACTGCTACATCTTTCAAGGAATTTTGAAGAGTTTTGGTGAAAGCCTTTAAGGTTATATTTTAGCTCTCCCGAGTCAAATACTATTTTTATAGTCAATAGCAACTATTTTTACAGTCAATAGCAGAGTGGAACCATTTACTTTTTACTCCTTTCCATAAATCATGTGATGGTAAAAATGTGATTTGTTACAGAATAAATCTTAAGAAATAGGACTATTATATATATTAATACATGCACCGAGGTTGCCTTTCATATGTGTATATTTTTTGAAAATTTCATATAGATGTGAAAATAAATACATAGGTCATTAGTTGTTGTTACTCTTGTGACTGCATGTTTTGGGTATTAACATCCAAGGATTTATTGACAAAGAACCCCAAGCTTTCCAATTTAAATATATATACATATATATATTATATCTTGATTCCTATTTACTTCACTGCAAAGGTAAGGATATAAATATTAATGTATTTGGAAATCAGTGTTTGGTAGCAGAAATAGCACTGAACTCAGTCATAAAACAGGATCATATTCTGACACTATCACTTTCTGGCTTTCGGCAAAACAAAACATTTTTTCAATGTTTAGTTTTATCTGTAAAATGAACATAAATATATTTTGTTTCCTATTCCATAAGATTGTTGAAAGTAATGAATAAATAATGCTTGCAACATACTATGTAAATATAAATATTATATGCCTTCATGTTTTTATTAACTCATGGCTATTTTATTAAATAAACATCATCACCATATTAAAATATTCTCAGGATTTATGTCTCAGATTTTGTTGTTTTGTTTCTGCTCTGTCTCAATTCTTTGATGAGAGGAGCCTTAAAAATTTTTTTAAATAAAAGTTTCTGAATATTATGTACTCAACAAGTGATGATGCTTTAAAAAATCACAGTTTCTAGTAAACAGCCAGAGAAAAATGTCAGCTCTTCATTCCAGAAACATACCATACAGACCTGATAAGCAATGGGGCAAGGAGAGACTCTAACAGATGTTAATGGAGGAAAGAGTCAAAGTCTGTGGTGAATGGCATCACAGGAAATGCTTTTCACACCAGGTAAAAGAGATAAGGACTAAAGTTTATGGGAGGCTGCATCTTCCAGGGAATGAATCATGTACTTCTGGACCTAAAGTGGAAAAGCATCAGTGAGAGTGTGTGATTCTATAATAAATGGTGGTTAGCATTTATTTTTTCCTGTTTATCCAATTTGAAATTCAAGCAAAGTTATACATTTTCTGTTTGAAGATGATCTAAGAATATTATGTAAATAAGGCAGCATATAGGCATTTATTCAGCTTACCCACAGAATCTTTAATCCATTAAGCAAAGCCTTTTGATAATTTTATCTCTGAATATATTATTTTTATTAATGGCACTTCATTTGCTAACTGAGGTAAATGGTCATTGAGTAGTTTTTGTAACCCATGGCTTAACTGGAACCAGTTCCATTCACCATCCTCTGTTTTAATTCACTATTGCTGGAATCTCCTTTCCACTGATGCTACTTTTATAGTTGTCATTTTATGAGAAGTATCATATCTCTTTCAAAATGATCCACACTGACCAAAATGTAAACCTAAAATAGTACTATTTCTTCTTCTTCTTCTTCTTCTTCTTCTTCTTCTTCTTCTTCTTCTTCTTCTTCTTCTTCTTCTTCTTCTTCTTCTTCTTCTTCTTCTTCTTCTTCTTCTTCTTCTTCTTCTTCTTCTTCTTCTTCTTCTTCTTCTTCTTCTTCTTCTTCTTCTTCTTCTTCTTCTTCTTCCTTCTTCTTCTTCTTCTTCTTCTTCTTCTTCTTCTTCTTCATCATCATCTTCATCATCATCATCATCATCATCATCATCATCATCATCATCATCATCATTATTATTATTACCCTAAATCTACACCCAACCATTTCACAAGGACCTTAGTAAATACTTATGAAGACTTCTGAAACTTTCTAACTTATTTTCTTAAATTGAGTGTCCCCAGACTTTATCCCTAGCCAAATTAGGGCAAATTAATTCTATTCACCTATTTCCCATTTCACAGTATGAACAGTGTAAACCCCTACATAGTCAGCACCTGCTTCTTAATCTTCTTTTGTAGTGAGAAAAAATATAATTATCCCTTTCCATTTATATTTCCATTTGTCTTTTCCCCATTGACTATCAGCAGACTATGCAAATTACCCTAAGGGTTAGAGTCACTTGAAAATTAATTACACTGAGAAGCCTGGAGGGGCAGAGGCTGGGCACTGCTCACCACACTCTTAGAACAACAAATGCTCTTTTCCCTGTTACATCAGATTTAAGTAGTAAGGTCAAAATGCATAAATGTCATAGTTCCTTTCTATTGTGGGACAGTGAATGAGTAAAGTCACTTTTTTTTTCAGGCTCAGTCTCTTGTTCTATAAAAAGAAGAGGTTAGAATATATAACCTCTATGGTGATAGGATCTCCGTAAGAAGTAAAAAGAGCAGTGCTGAAAAGAGAGAAGATGGCATGGATAATGATCAAGCCAAGAAAACTGACCAGGAGCTGATAGGTAGTTGGAGAAGAATCAAGAAATACAAAGAGGAGAAAACTTGAAGGAAAAGAAGGTCCAATGCAACAAAACAATAAGGAAGAATGAAGGATTGGCCAATGATCTCAGATCTGGCCATAAAGAAATCATGGGTCACTGATGGGGAAAGACAAGTTTCAGATTAATAATGAAGTAAAAAACTGTACTAAAAAGGACCAAAAAAGACAATAATGTAGATGGCGTGTCCTGAGAGTTTGCCTATGAAAGAGAGAAGAGCTGTACACCAATGGAGGCAGCTAGCACTGGGCTTGGAGTCAGGAACTCCTTGAGTTTGAATCCAGTCGTATATAAATATACACACACTAGCTGTGTGGTCATGGGCAAGTCACTTATCTCTGTTTGCTATGGTTTCTTTAGCTGTGAGATGAGAATAATATCAGGTAGTTTTTGTTTTGTGAAAATAAAATGAGATGGAATTTATGAAATCTTTGTCACCATTTGGCACAGAGGAGTTCACCACCACCACCCCCTTGCCCCTATGGTAGCTTATGGTATATAGCAGGATTCTCTAAGTGTTCCTTTTGTCTGATAGATGTACTATAAAAGTCCATCTATACATCAGTTCTGAACTATCTAGATTTTATTTATTTCTCTAGATTAAAGAAGAAAAAAGCCTTTCTTCCTGTTATACCAGCTGGAATATAGAAAAGTTAAAAATAACCATAATATCGGGTGGAAGTATGACAAATAAAAGGAATATCTAATTAAACAAAAAAAGGGTCTATGCTGCTGTTTATCTAATTCTATACTACTACTCCAACAGTACTCTCCTCTTTTAATACTGATATTAATTCAGTTGCAGTATTATTTGTAATCCTTCCAAAATATCTTATATCCATGTCTTCACATGGGAAGTAACCCCATTGCCTTTCACATTGACTATTAAAATAGTTTACTAATTATTCTTTCTCTGATTCATCCTCCTTACATCTTCTGAAATTCCTAAAGCAGAGGTCTTGAACCCCATGTTCAAAAATCAACTTGTGCTTTCCTATAACCTTTGAGATAAAAGAAAAAATTCAGATTTGGCAGTAAAGAGCTATTTGTCCCTAGCCAGTCTTTTTTTTTTTTTGGTCATTTGATATTGTTCCCCCATTCCATAATTTATGGCTTCAGGAAAACTTGTCTTTTTGCTGTTTCTTTTATATATCTTTCCAAAAGACTATTTCCCCCCACATCTCTGTCTCTTGGAATTCCTATGTCCCTTCAAAGCT